>NC_079891.1:31258483-31326009 GCF_024868665.1 Triplophysa rosa | reverse complement strand
GAGAGAACGAGAGAGAGAGAGAGAGAGAGAGAGAGTGAGAGAGAGAGAGCGAGAGAGAACGAGAGAGAACGAGAGAGAGAGAGAGAGAGAGAGAGAGAGAGAGAGCGAGAGAGAACGAGAGAGAGAGAGAGAGAGCGAGAGAGAGAGAGCGAGAGAGAACGAGAGAGAACGAGAGAGAACGAGAGAGAGAGAGAGCGAGAGAGAGAGACCAAGAAATGAACAGAAGCTTATGGCAGGAGTGTTTATCAGAGGTTATCTGACTGCGAGCGCTCTGATGAACCACAACATTAATCACCTGACACAAATTCAGCCAATCACAGCACACTTCACTGAATACTTTAGTGTAAATAGACAGACAGCATACCTCAGTTAACACTAATTATTATTATTATTATTTTTTAAATTCATGGGCAGACTTGAACTCGTTTCTCCCACATGAGCACCAAGACATAACGTTAGGCCACCGCTCAACTGACACAAGATGACTCTGAAAAGTCAAGATCGCTGTGATCTTTGACATTTTTGTTTACACTCCCCGAGCTCTTTTCGCTTAACCTCCAAAAAAAGCGACAGCTCAGGTGCGCGTACTTGTTTGTTTACTCAGATTTACAGCACCTCGGAGGATCCCGCTCATTATCTGCGAGGAGGAGCGTCTGCGTTACATGGCTACACGCAGCAGGCTGTCTCATAAATCAGTTTAGCGGATAAAGGCAGAATGAGCAGGCTGATAAAAGCTTACGGTCTCATAACTCAGAACAGAGCTGCAGGCGTGCTGTCTACGCAACAAGATTTACAACGGAGGTGCTCTTCCCCTCTTCTTTCCAAATACACAACACGCACACCTTACTCCCGGCAGATCATTCATCTCATCGTGCAAGTGACGGCACAACCAGCATGTGTATGCAAATTCAAAGCACAAAAATTATATTTAGACCCACAGCTAGCTCCACATTACGGTCATCGTACTTGGAGGAAAGGCCGAAGAAGTGCACTTGTTTCGTTTGGTGCACGCTTTGGGTTTTACCTGGAAGAACGGATGAGGAATCTTTATTAATCTTCTGTCCTAGGGCGAAAGTAGTGTGCCCTGTACAGGCAAAGCTGGTGAAGAAAAATTCCTTCCATATGTGTTGGCCAAAACGTAAGGGGAAAAAAATTCCCTTGTATTCGCGTTCGCTCCCTCCTACCCGCGAAGGTCGTCCTCTCAGAGCGCTGCACATTTCATTTCCTACAAATTGTAGCCCGAATCCCATGTAAACATATCGCCATTGGAGCGTATTAAGATGAAATAAAAAATAAAACAACTGGAAATCAATCTCCCAATCGACAGTTAAGCATTACCGTCTGTTGCCCTCTGGCCCTTGCACTTCAGTTAAGTGTAGGTGCTCCCTGATTGATGATGTCACAGGTCAAGGGTCACGGAACCCTGGGTAGACACCTAATTCATTATATCCTTCATGGCTGGTCTACAAGAGGACGCTTTAGCCGGATTAGGACTCGGGCTTCAGGGAAAGATTCATCATCCCAACAGCTGCTTCGGATGGATATTCTCGAGCGAAGCCACAACAGAGCGTGAGGGAGGAGAACGGCGGCGTTCCGATGGATGGCAACAAGTCGCCATGCACCGGCGAAGCCCCCGCTGAGCGGGAAACCGCAGAGTTGATCCCAGCCTTGCATCTCGGGGGCCTTCAAAAGAAAGATCAGGAGAGAGGAGCTCCTTCAGGTCAAGTCGTGTGAAGGACCGTGGGTGGCGCGCATGTAAACCAAGCCTAGAACAAGGACGAACACATGTGAGACAGGGTTACTAGAAAAGGCGACGCGCTGATGAAAGGAACGGCGGTGTTACGGGGAATTTAATGAGGGACCGCGTTGGTTCGCACAAACTGAGCTGGTGGAGGTTGATGTCACGCGATGACATTTTCTTTCTCGTACGTTCATGCTACAGCGATCTTGCGTCTTGCATCACCACATCCCCAGAACCAGTGATATCCGACCAATCAGAAGCCACCAATCGGTGCAGAAGAGAAGATGCACACCATGCAAAACCTCAAAGTGTTATTTAATACAGCATATAATTCCTTCCAATAGTCCAGCACAAAGAGTTTAAGGAAGGACATAAATCTGTTGTCGGGTCTTCTGGCAATGTGATGGAAGAGACGTGTTCAAAGACGAACGAGATGGAAGAAAGCGAGACAGTGATCGCCCGAAAGAAACAGCAGGTCTTCGACAGCAGGGATCGTGAGGATAACAAGACAACTGCTTCTTGACTGATGCGAATTGACAATATGTTACACACATTCACGCTGGGCCCGTCACACTCCTTGTCTGGACGGACCCCCTTCACACCCTCATTCGGGTAGTCGGGCGACTCTGAACTTGACAGTAACAGATTCTTCCCGTTGGAGCAATGGAGTGAATTCACCGCCACCCAGAATCTTGCAGTTAGATGTCAGCACCTACTCGTAGGGCGTCACATTAATACTTCTAAATGATCAATTCTAATTCAGGAACATCGAGCTAAGAGCACCACTGTATACATAAGACCTGGATAAAGAACGAGGGAATGCAGGCGAAAAGCAAACAGAATTACAACACCGTTTTTGATACAAACACCGCCTCCAATAAACTGCCTTGTTGTAAACCCCAGATTCATCTGTAGTTTAAGGAGATGGAAAACTTGTAAATATGCCAAAGAGATCAGTGAATTATAGGTCTCTTTGACAAGAGTTGAATAAAATTTGCATCAGTGTTTACAAAACAGACACAGACTTGGGCAGTTAATATTGGGGGGTAACCCCAAAGTTGTTACAACACTATGAATATAGTGTGGTGGAGCCTGGACAGGTTGCTCTATAAATCACTTATGTGTCATTTTGTGCACTTGGCACACTCGTCCTGTGTTCCTGTCAGTATTTTGATAAACGAACAAGTAAAACAGCTTATTAGAACAGTTATCTTAAAGTCCCAATGAAATATTGCAGAATATATTGCAAATAGCTAAGCAATGAGGGTAATTCACTTTTTAAAATTCATGTGCCCTCATAATCTTCAGTTAAAATCTGAAAACGCACTTCCGCCGTCTAACGACTATCCATCTCAAAAGACGTTAAGTTAGACAGCTTGCGCGGAGCATCCGTTAACTCCTCCCCTTCAACTGTCAGTCTGCTGCCAGTTCCATTTCAAAAAACAACGGCTGTTTTTACACATCCAATCAAATCGCAGTAAAAAACAAGCCACGGCCACTATCTTTTCACATTCGAAATTCTGTTTCACTCGGAAATGCTTCAGAATACGGAAGTAAAAACGATCGCAACTTCCGGTTCATGGGGACTTTAACTACATAACCAGTAAAAACTGTGGACACATTGAACTGAATAAAATGACCTTAAACACCTTTAAATACAATTAATTATTTTATAGTTAAATATAAACCATAAATATACATGTCTATATATGAATTTTTATACAAATGTTTTTTTACGGTTAACATATGATCCTAGTTTTGTATTCCCATCCCATTGCAGTCATCTTATATCATGGCTTTTATTACTTTTCTATTGTATAAAATAGAATATAGTGAAAAATAGAAAATAGTAGTATGCATGTCCAAATGTTTGACTGGTAGTAAATACATAATGTTAAAATACTCAAAAGTTTGATAAATCCAGTGTTGCATAAAACTAACTGGGCAATTCTATGTAAGCGTCATTAAGATGAAAACAAGTTTTTACCAAAGGTTTTAACCATACTGATAGGTCAGATGTCAATATTTGATTGTTTAAATAATCATGTGAAGTCTCTCTTAAAGTTTCTAAAGCATAGTTTTTCGTAGTCAGGTAAGTGAATCGTCACATCCATAACAGTCCACATTTCTCATAAACGGGGAGATGAAAAATAAAAGAACTATTTTGTGGTCTTTGAAGAGCCACCCCTCATTTTTTGTTGGGTATTATTGGTTCTGGTTTGTACATTTTACTTCTCACAAAAATCGTACAAAGTATATTGCCTATTAAAAACGTGCATCCTTTTTTGTCACATCCATAACACATGAATTTTTCTCTTTTTAAAATAGAAAACACGTGCTTGGACTAATATTTTTCTGATGTCTGTACGCTATAATCAGGGAAGATAAAAACAGATGGTTCAATATATTGGTCATTTTATTTCAAGTTTGGCTGAAAATATCACATCCATAATGCTGGAATTGCCCAATTTCTGTTTTTCTGAATATTTGTTGGTATTATTTTTAAATTGAAATGTGTCTTGTTACCTGCCACATCTTCATACACATGAGCATCCCCAGTTTTAAATCCGGTTTCAGAGTGCACACCTGAGTCCAGCTCTTCATTTCCACGACACTCACCTGAAAAACAGCAGACGCTTTTTAAACATTTTCATATCTGTTTGCATTTGTCATGTTTATCATCTGTGTCAATTCACCCAATTTAACAAGATTTCTATAACAATTTTACATGTATATGTATATGTGTAATACTGCTCCATATTTTACTGACGTTTCATTTAAAATTCTTGAAACAGAAATGTCAAACAGAAGTGAACCACCAAACAGAAATGAGTGATACCACCAAATAATCATGAAAGCATGGGGAGAAAGACACAAAACCAGTTTGATGTAGATGACTGTCCTGTTTGTTAGTGGTTTTGTTCGCAGGTGGTAGGTAAGCGCAGCCAACGTTGGGCTGATCGCCAACAGCGTCCCATTTTCCTGCTCTCTACCTCCTCAAGTCATGACTCGCCTGACACCAAACAGAGGCAAGTGACTCAAAACACAACCATTTCCAACATGGAGTCATGACCATCCATCAAAACCAACACGCCAATGCTACACTGCTAAAATTCTACAATCAAAAGCATGATTACCTTTTGACTAGAATCAAGCTACGATTTATACTTCGAGGTAATTAAGTGAAATTAAAACCTGAAAATAACCCATAAACTGAAACATGGCGACACATTGATAATTTTGAATGTCATTGGTTCTTGTTTCGTAACGAAATTGACAACAAGTTATGAGACACGCAGAACCAATGAGATTTGTAGTTCTTGACGTGTCACCATACTTGACGCACATGGACGTTCTTTATTAGGTTTCCGGCTTAGTAAAAAACTGAAAATATTGATTTTTGAACACATTAAAACGACGTTTAAATTAAGTTGCATGCATAAACAGCGATGATTAAAAAACTTCGTCCTCATTACGCTCTATTTACCATTCCTGATTTCAGACCTATTCATATTTTAACACTACAACACAGCTGCACATTATACATGTGTTTACATCTGTAACTATAAACACAGCAGAAACGGGCAGCTCTCATCCCCCCAGGTTAAAGAGTGCGAGATCTTGACTTAAACAGTCAATAAATAACACACAGTCTATTAATTAAAGCCTTACACTGTCAGACGCACACTGGAATGCTAAACATAAAAAAAAAACGGAAGACACAGATGGAGTCGTTGCTCCAGTTCCGGACTCCCAGCATGCCTTGCAGCATTGTTATTTGTTTTCTGAGACGTATGGTGGTGAGGTTCGCCTGCAGTTATCTAGTGACGGTTATTACCTTGATGGGACTCTGACAAGGCTGTCATTTCAAAGGGCAAGGTGGGAGGGAACGCAAGATGTGAAGTAAAAGCCAAACCAAAATTGACAAATGCTTCAGCCATAAGTGATGCAATAAGTACACAAGGTAGTGCACATTATATTGCATCCTTGAATGTCTCCATTTGCATTAGCAGCACAAAGGTCATGAGATGAAACCCAGGCAAAAGTCTAAATGTGAAAGCCAATTTAAAAGCCAAGCCAAAATGTACAAATGTTCGAGCAATAAGTGACTCAATAAATACACTACGTAGTGTACACCAAATTGCATACTTGACCTTTCCATTTGTGTTAACAGTACAAAGGTCATGAGTTTAAAACCCAGGCCAAACCAAAATTCACAAATGCACAAACAATAAGTGATGCAATAAGTACACTGGGTAGTGCACACTCCATTGCATACTTGAATGTTTCCATTGCGTTAGCAGCACAAAGGTCATGAAACCCAGGCCAAACCAAAATTTACATTTAAGTGATGCAAACAGCAAATTGAGGGGACAGCAAATTTACACTGTTATACAAGCTGTACACTCACTACTTTATATTGTAGTAGTTTCATTTCTTCAGTGTTGTCACATGAAAAGATATAATAAAATATTTACAAAAATGTGAGGGGTGTTCTCACTTCTGTGAGATACTGTATTTAGTATTATTGATGTTGTTCAGTAGTGAATAATCATTTTCTGTGAAGTTACCATTCAGGTGATTCGTGTTTGCATAGACCCTGTTCAACCCATTATGTTTCTTACCACAATAAGGAAGACACACATCAGAAATGCAGTATGTTGTGTGCTTTTGTGGAGAATCATTCAATGACTGACATCAAATCAGTCATCAATTATTTCAATACAATTTGTTATAATAATATATTTCACTATGCTATGTGAACATTAAGGTAAATTAATTAAATGTTTAAAGGTGTCATGAACTGGCCTTGTTTATTTCTTTATACTGTTGTATGAGGTCTACTTATGACGTTCGCGTGGTTTTTACATTCAAAAACATCAGAATCAATAAGTAATGGACAATTTTCTACCCGGGTTTTGAGGCCGGCTCGACAAACGCTTGGTTTAATGGGCGTGCCGCATTGAAGACTTGGAAGTAAACGCCCACTGCTATGATTGGATAGCAGTTTGCGTAGTAAACTTAGTTGGAGCCTTCTGTGAATTTGGTTAGACACGTAACGTTAGGTTACACATTAGCCCTATTCACACGGGATTAGTATTATCTGGGGACCTCTTGTGATTTATAAATGACCTCCCCACATCTGTATTTCATGTGGCGCATTCGCACGGGATAAGTGAAGCCTGTGATTTTACTCAAATTTACTGACTTATTTCCCGGATGTGATGGCAAGGCTTTGCGTATAGTTTGTATAGCCTATAGTTGTGTGGTGTTTAATGATATATGACCGTACCTGTCAGCATTTGAGACCCGTTATCGCAAACCGGACAGAAGATCACCGCGATCGAGGGTCTCAAATGTTACGAGAGTTTCCATGATAAATAAACAAACGGGAGACTCCCGGGAGTCCCGGCCAAAATGACAGTGTTGGCAGGTAATTTATGGCTATGACCCAGCAGCCGAAATAATGTCAAAACACTTCAAAACAGCCTCCATTATTCGCAAACGGTGGGTAAAACTTTGAAAAATGATATATGAGCCCGCCAAATCACAAAGATGCCGATTCGCATGGACTAATAGAGTATTATCACAGGACCTCGGTGTTAAAATATGGTAGGTAATTTGTGGGGGAATTTTTACTTTACAAATTACAGACATGGCCGATTCGCACGGGATTAAGATCACAGACAACCTCTGCAATTATTACAAATGACTAGAGGTCACCAGGTAATACTAATCCCGTGCGAATAGGGCTATCAGGGCATATAAAGGGATCTCTAACAAAGCAATAGTGACGCATAGTAGAAAAATGTTTTACTCACATAAGATTGCTGCGCCATTCCTGTCAGATCCAATATTGACAGCACAGCACTGCTTTTTAATTTTAGTCTCTCCGCAAATCCAGCGTTGACCTGGGCCTTGTTCACAAAGGAATCCGCGGTGAAATGAAGCGAACAAACGCTCAATGTTTTACCCACGTGAGCTGGAACATCTTTAAAAATAAACTTCAAACACGCATTACTAATGTCGGAATCCGAAGGAAGGTTATGAAGCGACTGTGTTCTTCCACAACCAGGCACTGACTGCACAATATTTTGCGATCTTTAACGGCATGTTTATTGCTTGCTCGCTCTATCTGGTTCAGCGCAACTTGTGTTACTTCAGTACTGTCATGCGCGAACCAGTGGGCGGGGCTAGAGAAGAAGTTGTTGATATTCTTCTGTGGAGGCGGTGTTCAACCTATAGGTAGGTGCATTCCAGGACCTGGCGTTCGCTGGGCCTGGTGTCAATAACAGTTGTAACTTCAGGATTGATTGCTAGCACTGAAATCCCCTTGCAGTAGCTCTGCTGTTAGCTTTGCTTTGCTGAGCTTCATTTTGCTGTTGTGTAGACATGCCGGGAAGACAGAGAATGTCACAGCGCATTGTGAGCACGATTGCCGCGCGTCTACATGTAAAACAACGAACTTGAGCGTGAGCAAGGTTTACAGTGACGCACTCCGTTTAGAGGAGTAAAGCCCTGATAAATGTGGCCTCCTCAATCAAATGAGTTACACTTGTCCAGTTTCGTCAAGTGGTTTGCGTGATCGGATTTTAATCATTTCGGAAGGCATTTACACCTGGTCACAGGCGTCTGCACGCTCCCTGAGTTAATTCTTCTTTCACCATACAGAAAACTTAAAAACATGTATGATTTAATAGTTATTTAAAAACGTATTATTAAATTATTCTTACTATTATTAAAAACATTTTATTAACATTATTTAACTGAAAAAAAGAAACATACCTTTTGAATTGTTTAACTGATAGTATTAATCGGTCCAAATTTTTACTATCGGTTAACGATTTAACGGTCAATATGAACATCCCTAGCACACTCTATTGCATACTTTTCCATTCGCGTTAGCAACACAAAGGTCATGAGTTTGAAACCCAGGCCAAACCAAAATTGAAAAGCCAACCCAAAATTTGCAAATGCTTGGGCAATAAGTGACACACTACTAGGTAGTGCACATTCTATTGCATACTTGAACGTGTCCATTTGTGTTACCAGCATAAAGGTCATGGGTTTGAATCCCAGTAAAATGCACTTCACTTTGGATAAAAGTATCTTAAAATGCATACAAACGTAAAATATGAAGTACTAAAAGATGACAGGAAATGCATGTGAAGTGTCATAGGTAAAAGGACGAGGATAATGGCAACACACTGAGACTTTGTGTTTGGTCTGGCTGGCGTGCTGCTGCTAGCTGAAGCATACTAATGTAGATCGAGTGACAGCTGGAACTCACTCTAGTGTACAACAGGCAGAACGGAGACTGAAACATGAATCAGGATGCAATATAAGACAAGACAGAGCAGAGCTCACACTCTCAGCTCTCTGCAGTTCGCTCGACTGTGCAAAACACAGACTGCAGCTATCTCACAGAGAGAGACGGCAGCCAAGCAGAACATAAATGATTCAAACTGTCATTAGTGTCAGACAAACAGCCATTACACTCACTGCAATATCAGAAGAACCAGACCAAAATACAATTAAACCGATATATTTGCTGTTATATGATTGATTCAATTTCAATTCAATCTCTTTAGTGTTTTTCACACTTTTGCATTGCAGCTTTACATACCTACAGATACCTAAAGCAGAAACATGAGCAGAGAGATGTAAACTATAAAAAATATAGGCCTAAAACATAGAATATGTGGCATAGCAACTTTTTAAAATACAATGAACATTGACAAATGTTTTTGAGTTTCGAACGCTTGTATTGTATTCATAGAGCTAGTAAGCGCTGTGCGGGTGCGATTTTTCATGAGATGTATATTAGTGGTACTAACTGTAAAAATGAGTGTCTCTAAGATTATAATTACCTTCTATGTAGAAAGATGACAGAATTGATAACAAATACATCAAATTTAAACTTTAGACAAGCATCAGAAATATTGTACTTAGTACTTTTTGAAAAGAAAATTGATCAAACACAGCGATGGGTATATAATCTGAGACTATGACGCATTTAGTCAATTAGCATGATACAGTTTTTATTCTTTGTTCTTTTAAATCTGCATTTTGCATATGCTTTTATCCAAAGTGACTGACAGTGCATTTAAAGTCCCCGTGAATTGGAAGTTCAATCGTTTTTACTTCCGTATTCTAACGCATTTCCGGATGAAACGGAATTCCGAATGACAAAAAGTAGTGTGCGTCACTTGTTTTTTCACTGTGATTTGATTGGATGTATAAAAACAGCAGTTGCATTTTGAAATGGAACTGGGAGCAGACTGACCGTTGAAGGGGAGGAGTTAACAGATGATTCCCCAAGCCGTCTAACCTACGTCATTTGAGATGGATAGTCACTAGAGGGCGGAAGTGCATTTTACGATTTTACAGTGTAATTGAGGATTATGAGGGCACGTGAATTTAAAAAAAGAATGACCCACATTGGTAAGCTATTTACAATAAACGTTGCAATATTTCATGAAAAAATAGGAATTGTCATTTTTTATTTCACTGGGACTTTAAGACATACATTTTTATCAGTACATTTGTTCCCTAGCGTTTGAACCTACGTATAAGCTTTGTGCTGCTAAGGCTACAGGAACATTAATTTCATTCATCATTTTAATTTGCGATTAGTCAACTCACTTCCTTAATATTGGCATCCGTCTAGAAAGCACATATGGGCGTCCACTGCTTCATCTGTTAAATATGTTTGTAAGACAGAAAGCTCTGCTTCCTACGGTGTGAATACATAGTTTTTATCCCTCTCAGGGGGAACTAAAGTGTTAGCAAGATTTGTGATATAGCCATTATCCCTTCAGCGTCTCACCTCCTCCATGTGTTCAGTGGGGTGAGCCAGTAAAGTGGATCCCGGTTGGGTCTCCAGCAGAGAACACTGACAGAAGCCCACGCTGCCCGTGAAGAGAGCGTCTGTCACTGCACCGCGGCCTTCAGACAGATCCCACACGCACATGCGCATGTCACGACCCTGACTGACAAAACATACAAGAGCTTATTTAAACACCATAAAAAGTAACTTTAAAATAAAATAAAAACATCGGCTTAACTATGCATATCTGTTGCAGGCCAGATTTGATCCTGTGGCTTCTACTTAACCTCCACAGCTTCCCTCTTCACTACCAGGTGTTAAAACAAACTCAATGAAATAATGAGACAAGCGCATGACAAAAAATAAGATGTACCTGATAAGAGTGCTGCTTTCTTTGAGGGCCTGGAGCCAGATAACAGAGTTGCCAGAATGGCTTTCCAAAACACGCTCTGGTCTTCTGGTGGTCAGATTCCACACATGGATTGCTCCTGAACCGGACCTGAAATACACACATTTATATCTTACAAGAGATTAAAAGGTCATAAATCTTACAGGAGATTATAAGGTCACAAATGCTAAATGACCCTGCAAGCTATTCGTTTTGGGTTTTTAACGGTGTCACATTTAAAAGAACAGTTCACCCAAAAATGAACATTCTGTCTTCATTTACTCACCCTCATATTGTTCCAAATCTTTATACATTTCTTTGTTTTGATGAACACAGAAAAGGATAGATTTAGAAATCTATACAAATTTTTAACAAATCGAGAGTGAGTAAATGACGACAGAATTTGTATTTTTGGGTGAACCGTCCCTTACCCAGAGTACAACAGCGAAGGTCCCTGTCCATCACAGCAGAAGTGCAGGGTGTTCACCACGTCCCCTGAACCCCTCAGAATGTACAGAGGGTTTGGAGGAGGACGGGCCATCACCACGGTAACACTTCAGTGAGGTACATCAACGGTCCATATCCTAAAAACCAAAACATGACATCACATACAGATGAGATTCTTTAACAAGTTGCTCAATTTAAAATCAGGCATTTAAACATTTTTAAACAGTAAAGACGGATAACAATACTGTGCTTTCACTAAAAAAGTTTCAAAATGAAAAAAAAAACATAGGCAGATACTGAATGTGTAAAATACCAGGTTTAATTAAAGATCAGTGACTAAACCGCATCATTACACTATCTAAAACAGCAGTGAATCATGGGTAAATGGCTATATATAACCTTAAACAAAACACGAGCTGTGAAAAGAATCTTCTTTATCACCACATTATTCCCATGACTTTCCTACCTTCCTAATTGCTTTCATGTAATTATTCGTATTTGCTCATATGCAATAAACACCGATATCTCCTGGTTAACACACGAAAACCAAAAGCCGTTGGGCATGTGATTATGATTTTTCTTTCCCTTTCTTCTACTTTGTAAAAGTTCTGATGCAACACATCATAAATCAATGCGCCTGAGACAGATTAATTACTGTAAACCGAGAGATACTGTCTGTTTTTTCCCATTTTTATCAACAGTTTGCAAAGGTGTTCAAAGGTTTTTAGTCTGCAGTAGGGAAAGCCACAGTAAATATGCAACAGACCACAAAAAACACAAATGGAAATGACATAATTAGACCTTTTAAACGGCTGAATCTGTATACGACTTTAAAAAATAAAAAACAACCAATGATGTGGTATTCAATTATTACAATATATCAATTTTACTCTTTAAAAGACGTTTTTGAAGGCACCAATGGCGTGACAGGATTATATGTTTCCCCAACCAATGGAAGATGGTAAAACGTTCAGGAAACTTCAAGAGTCGCAATTGTTGCAATTCTTTTCAATTACACACTTTGCATTTTTAATTACACAACTAAAAAAAAGCACCAACACAAATAGAGTCTGTTTTTCTCTCGAGTGGCGACTGATATTGGCGATTTTTATATTGGAGCTGTCCGGTTAATGAAGAGTCCTCCGCTCAGCGTCATTTCTGGTCACCTCTGCCCTCGCGCTGAAACCGGAGCCGCAGGTATTTTGGGGTAGCTCATTTCGGAAGGTTAGTGGTTAAATTGTGCATGTTAATCTGTCAAGCGGAGATTCTTCACTGCCCTACCTTCCTAATTAAGAGTCGAGCCCCCTGCTGCCCCGTACCAACTCCTCACAAAGAAAACAGTCACTAAACGCCCCTCCAGCCTCTAACGGAGAGCAAAGAGAGATGCGGTGGGATTAGAACCCGTGACTATCAGTCGCCATCAGGACCGTGTAGGAGCCAGACCCTGTCTACTGCATAAGGGATGAAATTAAACCTGTTGTCTGAATGAGTGTGATTCTGACATAAAAGTTTTCCATGGACCTTTTTAAGGGCACTTTGAGCTAAATAAAGTGATGTAGTTTTCAAGAGCACTTTGATATATTAATTGGTGAAAACTGTCGTTTTCTGTTCTTGGACACCATTGACTAGCATAGTAGGAAAAATTGCTTTATACATTTCTTTGTTCTGTTGAACACAAAATAATATATTTTGAAGAATGTAGGAAAGCAAACTGTTCTGGGGCGTTTTTGACAACCATTGTCATTTTTCCTAGTATGGTAGTCAATGGTGGCCAAGAACTGTTTGGTTACAAGCATTGTTTCAAATATCTTTCTCCGTGTTCATCGAAACATAGACATTTATAAAGATTAGGAGTAAATGATGACAGAATTTCTTTTTTGGGGCAAACTGTCCCTTTCATAATGACAGAATTTGTCGTTTTTTTGGAACTCTGTTCCTTTAAGCAGTCATTCAAAAGTTGGTGTAAAGGTGGCGGAGCTCTCCGTCGGACGAGTGTGTGTGACAGCAGGGTTTTTTTGTTGGCTTAAAGAGGATTAACGAACCCTTATTGAGCAGCTCACTGCACCGGGGATGTTTGACACACGGGTCTGGAAATGCATGTTCTCTTTGTGCAAACACAACGCATCAAAACATTCCTGTACCAATACAGAGCTGTCAGTCACAGATGGAAAAATAAAGATAAGGACGAAGTGGAAAAACTGGCTGAGGCTAGGTGGAAAAGTCAAGATCATGGTTGTGCTGGCGGGGTGACTTATATTGATTTGTACCCATACTGTTTAACAAAGAACAAAAGGTGACATTAGGCAGAATATTTAGTCTCAGTCACCATTTACTTTCATTGCATCTTTCTATACAATGAAAGTGAATGGGGACTGCGGCTGTCAGTTCCCCAAATTGGTTTTTCTTTTCTACAATCTCTTTGTGTTCAACTGAAACAACATAAGGGTGGGAAACCGATGACAGAATGTTTTTTTTTTGAGTGAACTGTTCTTATAAGCTCCTGAAAGAATCAAATCACCCAAAAATAAAACTTCTGTCACCATTTACTCACCTTCCAAATCTGTATAAATTTCTTTGTTCCGTTGAACACAGAGAAGATAGTTTTTAGAATGTAGGAAAGCAAACATTTCTCAGCTACCACTGACTACCATAGTTTGAAAAATTACAATAGTAGTCAAAAGTGCCCTAGAACTGTTTGCTTTCCTACATTCTTCAAAATATCTTCTTTTGTGTTCAACAGAACAAATACATATATAAAGCAATTTCTTCCTACTATGGTCTATCCTGTATTACCACAATGGTGACCACCATAACTTTTGACTGTGCAACATCCAAATCACACTAAAAACAAAACATTCAAACCTTGTAAGGGTTAAAACAATTGGCTTATAAAATTTCACCTTGCATCACGTTCATTATTATATTAAACATTCGCCAGACTAAATATTTACACCCCTATTGTACCCCATTAGGCATAACAACTGATGCTAATTGATGTGGTTCAGAATGACTCTTTGGAAGCGCCACGATTACGTCGGACCACAATGTTCTTAAAGCATTAAGAAGGTCAAAATTGTGTTGAATTACGACAGGTAATTAAATTCACAGCCACGGGCAGGAATGAAATTAGAACGCCCGTTTCTTTTGATGGAACGATGCAGAAAGAGAGCGAGTTTTCTGGGTAACAGATAAGACAGCTCCAGTAATCTGACTCTAAGACTCGGGATAAAGGCAGTTTGTCTCTTCTTGGGTTGTCTGTCAACACCTGCTCGGTAATTAGGCCTAATTATGAGAGAGAGTTCGCTTCCCCTTCATGTTATTAAATAAGAAGAAGCCACGTCAGCCAGGTATCTCTCAACACAGGCAGAGGGCCGGCGACCTTCAGATCAAACACAGCCTCTTTCTGTGCCCCCCGCGCTGCGACTTATACCAGAGGAGGGGGAGCCACAGTCATTTTAACGCGGGCTTCAAAGATCGGGGATAGACTGTCCGCATTCCTCTCCCCCCCCCCCCCCCCCCCCCCCCCCCCCCGCGCAGATCCGGTAATGGGCAGCCACACACCTCTGCCCAAGCCACTGTCATATGCTGCCATTCATAAATGAGACCAACTTAGATCCTGGAGATTGTGGGAATATAGAATGTAATAATTCTTGCCGAGGTTCTAGAGCAGATTAAGTGAACGTCATCTGTAAAATATTGCATGAGATGAAAACATGGCTGAAAAATGAAGTGAGATGTGCAAAAATGAACTATTGCTAGTGTAAGCAACTAGACTAACGGTTTTCCACTCTGAAGCATTTAAAGGGACAGTTCAACCAAAATTTTTAATTCTGTCATCATTTACTGTATTTATCCTCATGTTGTTCAAAACCTGTTTTACTCTTTCTTCTGTGGAACACAAAAGATATTTAGAAATTTTTTAAGTGGTTTTGTGTCCCATACAATGAACGTAAATGGAGTTCAATGTTGTTTGGTTACCGACATTCTTCAAAATATCTTCTTTTGTGTTCTGCAGAAAAAATTAAAGTCATACAGGTTTGTACTGACAAAAGGGTGGGAAAATGATGTAAGAATTTTCATTTTGGGGTGAACTTGTCCCTTTAAGTGACATGTTCTGTCCACAAAAGCAATACTCGCTCCTTAATAAAAAAATCGAGTTTGAACACATTTTTTTTATATTTGAATGTTATCACATGTTATTGATGCTATAACATCAATGAATCATAATTAAAAGACCAAAGGGCCGCAGATAAGGAGAAGACTCATGTTGAAGGCCATGGGGTGGTAATGCAGCCGGTACTCCCGCTTCTAATGATATCATACTTTGGCTTCAAGTCGTTCTTTTCTTTATTCTTATCTCGCTTTAGCCCTCCCCCTCTCTTTTACTTCACTGACATTTCCACCACAATGAGTGCACCATTCACATATGTATTAGTCAGCGTTTCTGTCCCAAGTTTACACATGACCCCCCGCGCCAAAAAAGCCAAATTGTCCCGGCGGAGGAAACAAATGTGGCAAACGGACCTCCGTGTCCATTCTAAAGCTGACTTAAACAAACATCGGAGGAAGTACGGGGTACACACGCCCTTTATTGTGCTGCCGTGCGTTGGTAAGGGAACAGGAGGGAAGGGGGCTATCTGGACTGGAAAAACAGCTCTGTGGAAGATAGAGAGCTAAAGTCAGACACAAGTGCTTCCACACCCACCGTCACCCTGTCGCTCTGACTGACGGACCTGACCGACAGCTGCATTGTTTCTGTCCATGGCGTGAATGCCACGCTAGGGCTCACACTGATAAGGATTGAATGCATTTCTGCTCCTGTGTGTGTGTGTGCGAGGGTAGGGATGGTGGCCACTTTGTCAGTGCTTCCTGACTTAAGGGGGTTTAGTGCTGATTACTAAAGAGACCTACAGGTAACACTCATTTATCTGTGAGCATTATCACCTGTTAACCTGCAACGGTGATACAGGATTACCGCACAGATAAAGGCGGTTTCATCCCTCCACTCCTTCGCTCGCACCTATAGTGGCCTCAAAAAGAATTTCAAGGTACACTTGCGCACAATACACAAATCGCATTGCTTTACATAACAAAAGGTCAAGGCAAATGAAAAACAAATGACGCTTTTTACTAGCTGATTTTACATTTACTTTTCCCTTATTCCAAGTTAAACGGGTGTCCAGGTTAAAGAATATTAAAGAGATAGTTGATTTATTCAGGCCAAGGTCATTTAAAACCTGTATAAGACTTTCCAAGCAAAGAAGATATTTTGAGAAATGTCTCAAAATGGATAATGAAAATCAATGGGGGCCAATGTTGGTTACCAACATTTTCAAAATATTTTCTTTTGTGTTTTGCAGGTTTGGGATGACATAAGTGATTTGATGAAGGAATTTCCATTTTTTGGGTGAACTATACCTTTAACTGTGCATGTTTTCCAAATACTTACAGTACTGTTATAGTGTTGTTTATGAAATGTGTTTTTGATAATCGAATACAATGACATTCGTAATTCTTGGGCCACTAGCACACATTCCAAATTAAGGCACCATCAAAATAAAAAAACACAATGCCACAGATGTTTAACCCGTTTGAAACATGCTCCTTACAATATAAATGCAAGATAATAGTAACGTCACATATACATATTAACGATACTAACAGTCAGGCATATTGTGTATATCAACATTTGGGATTACGGCTCATAACTATCTTAATAATTCAAAGCAGGCAAAGGAGATCGTTCGCTCTCTAAACATGACTTATGAGCGCAGTAGATCAGCGGTGCGTTCAGTGTTGACAGTTCAGATAAGGCCCCAACAGCTTCATTACAGTGGCGATAAACTCTTGGCATAAACTCTCTTACTGTGCACACAATGGCATGAATATTGACAACAAAGAATAAAACAAAAACAGCCCGCATAACAACATACAAGTATATGCAAACATTTGGGATGGAAGAGTTAATACATTTTCAACATGACCATAACGCAATCTGTTATATGAATGGGAATGTAGTACCTGCACACACAGCTACACGCCGTAGAGGGGATTAAATCAAAACACGCGACAGTGAACTTGTAAGGCCCCCGTGCAGGAGGAGAGGCGTCCTCATCGGTGCCTGATTTTTAAACTTCGTTTTAAATCATGTATTACCTTATGTTTATCCGAATGTATATACATTATTATTTATCGTAAAGTGTTTACAGTGGTGATTTAGTCTGTTTCGTTTTTGCACTCTGCTAATAAATAACACAGTCGAAATAAATAACCACAGTGAAATATTAAATTAATACGCTAATTTTTCCACAGATAATGTGGGTTGAAATTATTACCGTAGTTATTAATTTAACATGGTAAAAAAACGAATATAACCTGTTTTTTCAACATTAAGATTTTAAAAAGTTGAATATATATATATATATATATATGAATGGTTTATTTGAAGTGCTGTCAATGGTCACTATTTAATGGTCTCCATTTTATCAACATTTTTACTAGCCTGGTAGTGTAACTAATTATTTAAAGAATTGAATTTTTTTTTAATCACACAAATATTTTTAAGCAGCCTACAGTAGTCTCTCAATTAATATGAAGTCATAAAACTGCATGTATAATTATAAATAAATGAATGTAATGGAAATATCTCTTGTTACTGCACTTGGTATGTTTAAATCAGAATTGAAATTATTTCACAAATTACTGCACAAATTTTAAGAAAAAAAATTACGAAATCAAGTGCAACCTGCTTGCCTATAGTAGCTACTCTGTAAACACTCAAAAAGTCTTTTTTTGTTTCCCTCCTCAATTTCATCCTTTCTCTAATTGAGAAACAGGGAGGGGAAAGTCCACTCTAATCCACAGAGCACATAGCGGCCTTTCATACCTGCACCGGTTGAGAGAGGGACCTTTATTTGTACGTTTCGATCATGGAGAAGAGGTTTCAGGCTCAGCTGAGTCTGAGCAAAAAGATTAGATGTAACCAGAGCACTATAAACCTCTTTAGAGGCCCTGGATTAACTCAACTGAGGGTAACTCCATGCATCTCCCTTAAATGAGACTATATCCACAAGGACACAGGTGCTGCGATGAATGTAGAAGGAATGTGATGGGAACCTATAGTTTAGAAATGTAAAAGCATGCATATGTTTTCAAGATATTTTGTGAACGCTGTTGTGACGACAGTCGGACAATGTGGGAACAACCCACGATGCACAGAAACTCTTGCATTGGTTGACATGTTTGGAAATGCATACTAACAACACTGTAAAACTTTGCTGATGTTTTGCAGCAGGTTTGCCAGTAACTTACTGTAGATTTAATTACTGCTTAATACTACTTTCCTATTAGTACCGTTTTCAATTACTTTAATCAAAATTAAAACACTTTGACTTTTGAGATTCAAAGTGAGCAAGAAGAGACTGGCATTAGCACAGCAACACTGCAAAAAAATGACAATTTTCCTAAGCATTTTGGTCTTGTTTTCTAGTAAAAGTATTGAAAACTTCTTAAATTATGATACATTTACATTACAAGAAAAGTGACCTAAGATATTTTGTCTTGTTTTATGAAAGAAAAATATGTAAACTAGGTAAGCTTAAATCGACAGTAAGTTACTGGCAAACCTGCAAAGTTTTACAGTAAACATTAACATTACTATTTCTGCAGTATACTTTTTTACAGTATGCAACATTTTTGTATTAGGAATACCTAAGGACCTATTTCATTGGCCAAAATGTGCATACAAGCGTTTCATCTAAAAAGAATAGTAAGTTCAATTTCAGACATAGCCTTGGTCATCAGCTGTGATGAGATTAAACTGGGCAATTAACGTTAATGGAAAGTGGCAGGTAGATGACCCCACACAGGGGGCCGCAAGAACGCATCTTTTGCTCAAGGCTGGTCATATGCCATACCCCACGTTACCATGAATTATTGGTGGCATCTCACATTACCTGCAATGCACCACAATGCCAGTGCAGTCTCCGTGGGCCCAAGGAGGGGGGCCGAACATTGTCCATCTTGATGGTAGAGGAGGAAAGGAAATCCAATGGATCTCTCTTGCCACAAGGGCGTGTAGGTCAGATTACAGCTCATTGCTAAATTAGATGAGCTTTTAGTGAAACAACTCTCTCTTTCAGTCCTGTCAGTCTTGACCTTGATATTGCTGGTCATTTAAAAACTTAAAATTAAACATTTGTCAACCAATAGAGGAAAAAAGTAGGGAATTTAAGCTAGTCATTATGTCTTCTCATTACCAGAAATGACAGATCTTGAATTATTATGATCGTAATTTTTTCAGTTATAGAACTTAATACGGAAATTAGTTAAGTCATATCCGAGCTAAAATAAATGGAATGAGGTATGTTTGATTTGCAAATGCACATCTGAGAATGATTTTGGAACAACTACATTTTAGATAAATTGAAGTTTACTCTCATAACCTTGTGTTTGTCTTTGGGGGTTGAGGTGTGTGGGTGGATGTCTTTATGGAGATAGGAGATGTGTGTGAAACATCTCAGAAAGGGTGAGGATGGACTGCGGGTGTCTATGAGGCACTTGATGGTGTCTGGCAGAATCTACCCCCCCCCCACACACACACACACACACACAATGGTGGCATGGCAAAGGCCCAAAGCAGACGGATTGTCGGTTCGTCTCAGCACAAGGTTAACATCCTCCCTGGAGCTGGTGAAGGGGATGAGAGAGTACCGTACATTTGAACCTCGAGTCTTTATCTCACTGGTTTGAAACTCCCTACAACTCTCCTTGATGTCCTCACCCTGAATGGTTTCCCATTATGCTTTGCAGCTGCATGCCACACAGGTTTGCATATGATACAGTGCATAAAGGCCATAGAAAGGGTTTGGACTATTTAGAACATATAATGTCTTTGTATTAGATGACAAAATAACAAAGACAGTATAAAGACAAGCACAAGCACATCTATCAAGCACAATTGTTCACAAAAAGAAGTCTGTTAGGTTTATATTTCAAGTGATATTTTAAGATTTATATTACAACTGTTACACAATGAAACAGGGCATCTGACAGAACATTAAACATACACTGAAAAACATTTTACGGACTATTACAGCTTTATTTTACAGAAATGAAAATGGTAAATTACAGATATAGACTGCAAATTTACAAGTCAGGTGTAAAATAACGTAAAAACCGTAATTTAACTTTACAATAAAATGTAACTTTACAGAAAAAAAATTACCTTTTTATGGCTTTTTTACCATGTCGAAACTGATACAATGTTAGTTTTGTACTTTTTCTCTTTTGGTTTCATATTTAATTGTCATGATGTTTTTGGTCACTATGAAAATTTCCATATTGCCATTAGCATTTTTGTAGTTTGATGACTTTACTATTAGACGTGTAAAACGTGGAACGTGCTATAATTAAGAATGATGAGGTAACTGGAGCAATAGAACCTGTGTGATCCACACTTGATAGAGACAGATGGGGAGAGAGCGAGAGAGCGAGAGACAGAGAGAGAGCGAGAGAGAGAGAGAGAGAGAGAGAGAGAGAATGTGCTGTGTTCATTTCAAGTTTGTCTACCCCCAGCCCTACAGTCCATGTTTTGGCTGTAAAGTGGGAAGTATTGTCACAGCCTGTAAAGATAAGGTGATTTATGACACAGAGTGTGAGGATAATAATCACAGTGCTACAGGGAGAGAGAGAGAGAGAGAGAGAGAGAGAGAGAGAGAGATGTTTTGGCAGCGATTTCTCACCACTGAAGAGTTGAGTGAAAAAACACAGAATCAACATCCATGAAGATCGGATAGTGAGTATAACTGAAATGCTCTGAGTGAAGGAAACATGAAAAGTATCAAGATTTACACAAAATACAGAGTTTTAAAAAGAAAATGAGTATCAAATTTAGTTATCATTTATGTATCCTCACCATGCTCCAAACCTTTACCTTTAGAAATGTACAAAATAGAATATTCAAGATGTTTATGCATTTAACTGTAGTTTCAGGAATAGTAACAAAGGCTGTCAAAATCCACCAAGGACAAAACATTGTATAAAAACAGTCCATATGACCGCATATAACGTATGTTGGCTATTCCAAATCTTCTGAAGCCATATGATAGTTTAATAATCATAGATCAAACTTCAAGTGTTTATCCCAAACATCCCCCCGTAAAACAACTATCAGGTTTGGAGCAACATTGCATTACATACCAGGGTAAGAAAAGCATAGGTTTACAGTATTTTAAAATTAAAAAAGTAATGCACAAAACATTAAAGAAATGATTTTCCATCTAAGTGAAAGTGAATGCATTACTTTGAGTGTTTACTGTAAACAGCCGAGCTGAGGTTTTGGAGATAACACAGACGCTTGTCATGTCAGTGATGGAGCCCGTGAGGCATGTTTCACAGGAACTGAACCAGACAACAACAGAAAAATCTATTTTGCCATTATGTCTCATTACCTTCAAATGTATGGACAGAAAACATTTTTCAAAATATCTTCCTGTGTGTTCTACAGAAGAAAGAGTCATGTACAGATTTTGAAAGACATGAGGGTGAATAAATGATGATAGAATATGTATTTTTTGTGTGTATAATATTTAAAGGTGCAAATACTTGCATCCAATAACAGAAACAGCTTTGCATTATGCAAGTTATGAACCTGCAACCGTATGTTATATTTAACCCACCCGCTCTCACCTTAAAGATGCCTCGCTTTGACACCCATCAAGAAAAGCCGCCCTGTTCTTGTTGATCGGACCAAAATTGGCCCCTATTCATTTTACCCATAATCCCCCCTTTCTGTGGCGAACTTCATTTTTCGCTTCTGTTTACACAAGGCAGATATTTACTTCTCCTCCCAGGTCTTTGGAAACAAATGTAGGGCTGGGTAACCACCATGATTTTAAACCCCCCGCAAGAGGGTAATGAGGGCTACCTGACTCACATCCACAATAGACTGGAAGCACACAGACGCTGATTCCGACTGTCAGTCCACAATACCAGTGGATTAAGATGCTAACTATTCACCCAACCCACCATGACATGTTGACATGTTCCGCTAAGTGTGTTTCAAGACGGATTTACGTACATTTGTTCCATTTCGAAGGAGAGATACGCTAAAAGCGTGTTGCCGGTAAAAGGGGGCTCAATCTCTTTCTCTCAAAGGGCGGCGGGTATAACTTTCATCCTAATGGCTACGGCGAGAGCTCGGAGTTAGGAAAGTTTCTGGGGTGACAACGTTAAGAGTTTCAGGGTTTGTGAGAGCCCCGTCCTTAAGCAAACAAACAGAGAAGAATTTCCACCATTGTTGCAGCGGTTTGATTGACAGCTCGGCATTGCTGAGGAGTCTGTCAGTAAAGACAGCGAGAGGTCATACCGTGACCACCCCTGCTGAGAGAGAGCTCCTCAGAGGAGCTGACCTTACACACACTCTCTCTCTCTCTCTCTCTCTCTCTCTCTCACACACACACACACACGTATACACAGACAGCTTTGGCCAAAACATCTGTCTAACGTGTTTACATAGAAAAACAATTTCAAGTTAAAGAGTTATACATTTAGCTGACCATTCCTACTGTATAGGTAAACGAATTGTTCACCCAAAAATGACCGTTCTGTCATCATTTATTCTCCCTCATGTCATTCCAAACCTGTATGACTTTCTTTCTTTTGCAGAACACAAAAATATATATATTTTGAAGAACGTTGAAAACCAAAAAACACTGGCAGCCATTGTATGGACATATACAATCATTTGACATGGAGTCATTTACAGGCTTTAAATGACATGAGGTTGAACAAATGATGACAGAATTCATATGTTTTGGTTGAACTATCCCCTTAATGCAAAGTCC
The DNA here is from genome assembly GCF_024868665.1 of Triplophysa rosa. Lineage (NCBI taxonomy): Eukaryota > Metazoa > Chordata > Actinopteri > Cypriniformes > Nemacheilidae > Triplophysa > Triplophysa rosa. The sequence continues at coordinate 31,302,757 of NC_079891.1, read as the reverse complement.
CATTGGAAGTCAAGCAAAAGCCTTATTATACTGTAAAGGAATACAAAGCATCTTAAAAAAAACAGAGGACAATATAGTTTGTCAATACTTTAATATCGCAAGTGTATATTTCATATTTTATCACACACATAAATTATCCAGTGCAAGCCTCGATGGCAAACTGGGCTTCTCTATTTACAAAAAAAATCGGACGCCAGGTGACATCAGACTTGCCCTCTCCAGTATGGGCTTTTAGCGCAAGTCATCATTAGCTGGGCCCTTGAAAGTTGAACCCTGACCCTTCTGTGTGTGTGTTTGTGTGTGTGTGTGTATGAGCACTGCTGGGGGCTGCTGTCTCAAGATGGCCTGCGGGTTACATATCTGTAAACCCACTGGACAGAATTTGAATGCAAAAAAATATATATATTCAGAACGTGAATACTTGCGTATAAACATGAATCACTTACAAACGTCTGCATATTTTGCATTGTGTGTTGCAGGCCCGCCCATCAGCTGTGTGTGTGTGTGTGTGTGTGTGTGTGTGTGTGTTGATACAGCAAAGCTGTTGGTGGTACTGTGTTGGGGTCAGGGGTCTTCATTCAGCACCCCATCCCTGAGTCGAGCACATGGTACCCCCCTCGCTCCCATCGGCCCCGGGTACAAATAAACCTGGTAGCGCAGTGCTCCTCTCCATCACCACGGCAACCTGTCACTCGGCTCTTAAGCTCATTAATCAGAGCCGGGGCAGATTAGACTTCAAACAAAAACAAACTCTTTCCAACACAGAACCTCACTTGTAACTCAATGGCATTCTCATGAATCCAGCGCAGGAGTTTGTGTATCTCTTGTTGAAACTCTTACATATTTCCTCTGGAGTTGTCAAATTTGACCATAATTGTACCTTAAATGGCATTTTCTCCGTTTCTCACCATTATGTTTTTCTAAACCTGTACGACATTCTTCCGTAAATGACACAAACTTTTCTATATGATGAAAACAAAACTACTGCATGGCCCACTCCACATTCACGTTCATTATTTGGGAAAGAGTTGACAAAATACGTTTGGTGTTCTTAAATAAAATAAGTCATAAAGGTTTGAAACAACATGACTAAATGACTCATTTTAAGGTTAATTTCACTCATTTTACCGGTGGGATTTAAGATCCTGACATAGGAATTATAGCTAGCATTTCTAAAGCTGATTTCAATATCGATTTAGCACAAATCGATATTGCTTGAAGAGCGCCACGGTCCTGCAAAGTTTCCCAACTTAAATAAATACACCTTCACCATCTAAATCATGGCGTTCAGGTAAACCTGAAAACTACAGGCAGGTGAGTTGGATCAGGGTTTGAACTACAGTGAACTGTGCACACAAAAGTAAATGAATAAAAGTAATGTTCTACAGATGTTATTGTAATATATATTTAAAGGGACAGTTCACCCAAACTTGAATACTTTCATCATTTATCCACATTCATGTCATTCCAAACCTGTATTTCTCAAAATATCTTCTTCTGTGTTTCACAGAAGAGTCACAGGTCTTCACACGAGGGTGAATATTTTTAGGTGACCTATCCCTTTAAATTGGCAGGTTTTGCAACTTTACCTGGTTTGGACGCAAACGGGGAACGTTACAGATTTCCTGCCACGAAATGAATTCAACTTTTGGGAATAGTTTTGGTGTAAGTACTCTCAAAAGCGTGCGGCAGGAGCGCTGGCCGAAGCTATTAGCCGAGTACACAAACAACAGATAAGCTAAACCTGTGAAAGCCAGAACGCCCAGTAAGTGTTCAATTCATCTTAAATTCTGCCAGTGATTAACTGTGACTTGAGCTCATAATGACTAAACGCTTCAGACCTCATCCAGACATTTGCACCCCTTCCAAACGCGAGCAGGATTAATGGAAAAAGAAGGTAATACCGCCACCTTCAGGGCACTTGTGGTACTACCACGATCTCGCCCCGGCCCTGTAGATGTTTAGGGCAGTATGTTATTCTCCCTGTGCTGTAGGGAACCTCCTAAAGTCCAGGACTAAACAAGCGCTCACTCTGTCCACGACCGGCCTCTGCGTTTGACTGACACGCTGCTCGCCGAGTGTTTGTCTACGTCCCTGGGAAACGGGGTGGGGTCACCGTAGCGACGGGCCTATCCCATTCATCAGTGTCAAGACTGGCGCATGACTAATGGACAGGAAGTACAGCCGGAGAAACAACAACATTTGCAGAATATATTTCAGAAACATTAGGCCACTTTCTCTTACGGTTCTCATTTCAGCAAACCGTAACGGGGCCTTAATCCTGATTTATGGCCGTGTTTATTCGTTCGCAGTGGTTGGTGTTGCTCTAACCTGGATCTCCGTAGAGCAAACACGAGGACCTTATTGGATTATCGTGACCCAGGGTAAAAAGCCAGCAGAAGTGGCCTGGATTTGGTTTGAAAACAATGCATTACAGTTGAGGTGAAGGAGTCCTCTGGAATGTGATATTGGGAAGGTTAATATGTAAAACACTGACCTTTACTATACAAATCATAGACGGTAGTAAAACTAAATATTAGATGAGTATTTCTGTGCTGGATTTGCATTAAGTCGACGGTTTAAAGGTCAAGGTTACGACCCTGTATCGTTAGAGTTCGGCATCTTTCATTTTGCACCCGGCTATGACATCACACAGTAGATTCCCGTGTGCTCGTGCGATCAGGGAGGGGATGCTTAACCTCAGCAGCCCGTTACCGTGGCGTCCAGACCAGAGCGTTTCGTGATATTGAGTTTTGTCAGCTCCTCAGCACAGGTGGGGTGAATCCCGACCGTATTTCTCAGGTGAGTGTAGGTAAGCCCACACCTGTAGATATAAAGACACAGACGCTGTATTCATTCACAGCTGTTACGATTGCATTCGTGTAATGAGGACATCTGTGCTGCATATCAGAAATCTAATGACAACTCAAATCTGAATATAAATGAATCATTTGCAGGTTAACAGAAGAGGTAGAACTTACTGGAAGCCTAAAGAAAAGCCTTGTGTGACCTCACCAGCATTCAGCCCGGTAAAATGGAGACCTAGTACACGCTGCCCGGCTTCTCTTAAACAAACCACCTGAGAGGAACATAATGGAATCTAAATTAAAAATGCATTTTTAATCATTCTTGGTCAGTGATTGGTCCACCCTGATCAACCAATCAAATTAAGATATGACTTCTGACTTAATCTCAGAGAGTTTTAGACGCCGAGCAACCCAATCTTGTTTTTTTTCTGTTGTCCCGCCCACCCATGTTTTTTTTTAATCAATATAGGCAACATAAACAATACAATACCATTTTTACAGTGTTAAAAAGTCTTGCGTTACCTTAATGTAGCACTGACTGGAATCTCTTAGGGCCACTGCGAACTCCAACGGTTTGTAGAACGCATGGTACACCTGTGAACACAGAAACACTGTCATAATGACATCATTTCCTGCATGGTCAACCACTCGAGTGTGTCATTTCTGAACAAGCACTTGGAAGCGAGTGCAGCTACTGTTATGGTTTGTCTCTGCGTTACAGCGTTAAACATTTTCTCTCCGCTGAAATCGTTCGGTGATATCGAACACGCTTAAGAGCGTACGCCCAGGTGTGCCGACACGCGGCTGTCAGGGCCTACAGGACTCTGCGTTTTGATCGTCTCTCATCGACCTCTACAAGCATCAATCAGCACTCTTGCAGACCTGTCAATCAAACCAGATTCATGCCTGAAGCCACGCCCCTATCTGAATGTTTTTGGTTTGAGAGCCATGCAGGTGTGCAAGTATTATTATACTGTTGCTAGTGATTCATGTTTACGGGTTTGGTTTTATAACCAAGGACGGTTTTAAATGCAATCACTTAAAGTTCAGATTACGTTATACACTAAGGCATTGGCCTAGCGTGTGATTATTTATTTATAAATTTGTGTCTTACAGTATAACGTTGCTGCTTCATAACAATAATGTTTCATGACAAATCCCTTAACCTTTAGTTAAAGGGGCATGTAAAGGTACTGTAAATGGTACAATCTGCTGTTTTATTTTACCTCAATGTGGTCTTTGCCATGTCTTCTCTCTGCCTCTTCTTCAGACAGACCTACAGAACCGTACTCCAGCGGAGTGAACACTGTAGTGGCCACCTGAACACACACGCATACAAAAAACTGAAGGTCACATCACTTCCCTGAGCCAATTCATGTCACAAATAAAAGCAACGCAAGCTTTTAAATAAGGTCAAACATATTTTACAATAATTAAACTTAAAAGAATTATAAATAAAAGAACTAAAAACCAAAGGCATGTTAGGCACAATTCAGTAAATCTAAGGAAAATCATCCCCAAAAATAAAAGATAAAAATAAAACAAAGAATAAATGCAAATAATAATCACTTAAATAAATAATAAATAATGTTAATTCTTAATTATAAATAAATAAAATAAATAAAAGCAAAGGGATGCTAAGCGCATTCATAGCATCACAGTCCTACCAACTAAAGTACATCTAAGGTAAATCATCCCCCCAAACATTTTTTTTTAACAATTAATGAATAAATACAAATAATAATCACTAAATAATGATAATAATAAAAAAGAATAATTACAAATTAAATAATACATATTTTTAATTCATAATTAATTCTAAAATACATCAAAGGGATGTTAAGCACAATTCATACCATCACAGTTCTACCAAATAAAGAAAATCTAAGGTAAATCATCCCCCCCAAAATAAAGGAACACAATAGTAAAAAAATGAAAATAATAATTACTTAAAATAATTCATGTTCATTCAAAATCAAATGAAATAATTTAAATAATTAATAGAAAATTACTTTGTTAATAAAAATAATGAAATAATTTAAAATAAATATATTCTTTCATAATTGTCGGACAATTGAGCATATTATCCACTTAAATTATGATTACTGTAAAAACACTGGGTGTTACTTTTCAGTTTTATAATGCTAATTTTCCCCAAATAAATTCTTACTAGATTCTAATTACTACACACGATTACTCGAATACATTTTTTTAACAATATTTTGAACCAGTATTAATAAACCAGCACATATAATACACTTTTAAACAGGTGTTTTGTGTTGTAGCTGTTTTAACACGTGTCATTTTGTGTTGATTGTGTGTTAAATAAATATAAGGGACAACACAAGTGGAGTTAAAAGTAACACAGCATGTGCTGTCCTTAACTAAACATTTGTTGTTTGTTTTTAACACAAGATTGCACCAAGATCAGTAAATGCATACTGTAAAAAGTAATCCTCTCATAACAGTATCCAAAAACATATCGTAAGTAATCGATTTTTATGTGAAATTGGGAAAAATATGCTGAAATGTCATGAAAATACATAATACGTGAACACAGAAAAATTGTGTGTGGAACAAACTCACGTTTTCATAGTTCATGAGCTCAGTAGATTGGCCCACCAGTCTGTGGGCCAGGAGCTTTCCGGCCCTGATGGCGGTCGGGGTCAACTCAGGACGACCCTGAAGCACAGAACGTGTGTTGGCAACGTCAAGGAACATTTACACACACACACACACACGCACGCACACACGCACACACACACACGCACACACACGCACGCACACACACACACACACACACACACACACACACACACACACACACACAGTCTGGTCTAGCACTTTGGCGATCGCCGCACGAAACATCTGAAACGATTTAAACTGCAATTAAGCACAATGCAAAGCAAATTAGCGTGCTGTTAAGTGTAAATCTAGCCGCGATTAGTCCGATCAGACATTTCAGAGATTAGTATCAACTCGACGACATCACGCGGCTGTCAGTCACCATGATGATTACAGTGCACAGGTGGACGGCTGCCAATCAGGGCTGTGAAAAAAAGCGGCAACATGCCTACAGTAACAACACAGGAACAAGCAGCGCCGGCGGGCGAATTCTCATTCACTGACTAATGGCAACAGCAACCTGTCTGATAACTTCTGTACATCCTGCTGTCCAAGAAAGCGCCTGGGGAGTTTGGCTCTGCGTGTGTGTGCGGACGCCACCCAGACAGCCAGGTGCAGCTCGACATTACGCTTTCTTCATTTGAAATCTTGATGTAAAATGACGGCTAAAGAGTAGAAGGCTCATCTCCTGACTAGTTTTGCGGAGGCGTGCGTGCGCGCCAATAATCACACAGCTGCAGACGGGATATTTGATCCCGGCAGCCAGTTGTGTCGGAGATGTTACAGGTCAACGACCTTCTAACATAACGATGGAACTGACAGACAGGAATATGCTGTCGCTCTGAAGTTTTCCAGCTGGGTGGAATGTGTGTGTTCCCGATTAAGCCTGGTTACTCGTGAGTTTAATGTGAGAACATCCTCGGCACCTACCTCGGCGATGTCCCCGATAGCGTAAATGTTCGGCACGGATGTTGCTTCATCAGGGGCCACGATTACTTTCCCGGTTTCTTTGTTGGTCTCGACGCCGACCTTCTCCAAATTAAGGGTCCTGATTTCGGGGGCTCTGCCTAAAGTAAAAAAAACCCAACAGAAAACAATGACAGGTGGAGTGATATATCGGACGAGAGCTTTTTGGAGGTGGGATGAAACTTTTCAGTGTTTCGGACACATCCGAACCGCTCGGCCTGCTGGGGGATTGCAGGGGTGGCTTTACACCTCAAGATTAGAGGTCAAATCTTATCCCGAGCTTACAAAAGAAAACACATGCACAGCTGGGGAGAGAGGCGAATGTGTGCGTGTGGTGGTGGTCTCGGTAATAAGGAGACCTGGAAGCGTATCCCATCAGCCACCTGGGGCCTGCGCTGTCACTTCCTGTCGGAGGGCTGAGAGAGGCTGTCGACACTTGTCCATCTCCCCCCTCCACAGCGTCTGAGACACACACACGAATGCACAGACCGGCCAATCACGCCGGCTTGGTGGGTATCACAATAAACAATGTTTGCAGCAGAAGCCATGTAGATGCTATCAGCCTGCAAGAACAACAAACCCTGAAGCCTCTTTTCCTGCCTCCAGCTCAGAAATAACTTCCACAACGAGTCTTGAGCCAGAGAGCTGCGTATTCGTCTATCACTCCAAGTGAGCGAGAGTAAGAGATTTAGAGAAAGAAAAGGGAGGAAAATACGGATCGCTATTTAAAACGTTGCTGATAGGCTGGTCTTCATTTTCAAATTGGAGATTATTGGCAATTATGGTATCAGTACTTATAAGATAAAAAATTAGGAGACCACTCCAAAATGTTTTCGGTTTTTCTGAATTTAGTATTTATAACTAAAGTGTTGAACTAAAATGATCAATTTTGTTTCATTCTGTGAACTACAGTAGTCACAACATTTCTCCCAAAAAAATCCAATTGAAAATATTGATCTTTTATTTGCACTTATTTGGAAAAAAAATGAAATGGGACAAACTGGTCAAAATAACAAAACATACGCAATTTTTGCAGATCTTGAGTACTGCAAAAAAAAAAGTTCATATTCATGTTTAAACAACATAATACTAACGTTTCTGCATGTATATCAAGATCATTTAAACAATGAATATATGATTGAATAAGCCAGATTTTTCTCACGACTTTCAAGCGTGTACATTAAATTGCAATCCAAATTGTTTTATATAATCCAAAGTGTATAAATATACAAATCGTATGTGCTAAATATTTATTATAAACACATCGGCACAAGGGTGGAAGTATATTGACTGTCCAATGGCCAGGCTTTCAACTTCCAATGATCCAATTAATTCCGAAAGACGAAATCAATCCCGGACGGTTTTAGTCCGATAAATGTCATAATTCGTAAGAAAAAAACATCATAACTTCCGTTTCATGGCGACTTTAACTACATAATCTGCTGTACTGTATATTCTGTAAAGTCAGTTGTGTGTTATGTGCAAGTTTTCATGCACAGCCGACAGAAAGCAATTGTTGTCATAAAACATCAAAGCGGCGTTTCGTTTACACAGAAGTCTAAACCTTACACTTAGGCACTTACATTTCATTCAGGAAATGAGAATATAGTTACATTCTGGTGACAGACTACAAAAACATCTTTACGTAACGCAAATCATGCATAGATCAGAAATCAAGATAACATGAATTTGTATAACTCACACAGGATGCAAAATGGTGCTTCATACGTGACCACCATCATGTAAACTAACACCAGCAGCAGACCTAAAGGCCAAGAAAAACACTGTGCATTTCTTTACTTGTTTAGTTTGATTCAATAAATAACGCTTCCATGTGGACAAAGAAGTCCTGAGAAAATACATCAACATTTCTAGTTAAAAAACTGTGAAAGACAGTCTTTGTTTTACGCCACATTCCAGCAGCCACGAACCCCTCCGCCATATCCTTCACAGCCCAGGGAACGTCCTTGACTTTGGGCAAAGGCGGCCTGATAATAGTGAGAACATGCATTTTTATTGGTTCATCTCATATACAGGAGCTGAAGTGAGGATTACAGTAAACTGGGAAAAGCAGCTGTATCTGCGTCAGACCAGAGCGGGGCATTCCTGCATTACCCTTCCTGTCTCTCCCTCTGTCTGATTTGGGCTCCTGGAACTTCGCTGGTCATTGTGAAGGCTGGACACAACAACACAGACCCACTGATAAGGACTATGCCTGAAAAACCACAGCTTACGCCTGCTCACATACACACACACTGACAGCTGGCTCTGATCATGCACAAGAACAAAGCCTAGGGTTGTATAAGGAAGAACTCCCAAGGCCTACATGCTAATAGCCACAACAATCTGTCTGGCAAGACTTTAATTGAGTCTTATCGACTCGCAGGGCCGGACACAAGAATGGACGCAACAATAAGGAAAGACTCAGCTGACTTCTATTGCTGTATCAGAGTAGTAAAAACCCAAAGGTATGATCTTCCTTTTACTGGCTTAACTTTACAATTCAATTCAATTTGATTTACATAGCGCTTTTAACAATGTTGCTTTGTCTAAAAGCAGCTTTACAAGAAAGAAAGAAAAACAGAAAGAGGTAGAATCCAAAACAGTACACAGTATTATAGAAAGAGTAAGACCATTCTAATAAAGCAATGTTTATGAAATTTACAAAACCCCAAGATGAGCGAATATTAGCAGTCTCCCGGTGAGCAAGTCAACATGGGAAGGAACCAAAACTCCAATTGTGAATAAATGGAGAAAAAAGGAGGAGACGCCAGACTCAGCTGGGAGGGCCAGTTCTCCTCTGAAGTGTTACAGCTGCACTCAGTAACTTGGGTTAAAAGATTTAGGGGGGATTAGCTCAAACCAGGACTAGGCTTTAGTTAAATCAGGATATTTAAGTCGTTTTAAAAAAACATACCTTACAAAAAAAATGACTGGTGTGCATCTCGCGACAAAACAATCGCACTGATATATTTTAAGATATGTCAGTTGAAGTTGTTTTCGATCAAGACACCTGTAATGAGATAACTCAGTTTTGAAATATTTTCAAAAATCATTTTTTTATTGTGCATTCCAATTAATATCAATCAAACTGCAGTTGGTTTGTTTTGATTTAAGCCATAATAACTGAAAAAAAAAAAAAAAAAAAAAAAAAAAAAAAAAAAAAAAAAAAAAAAAAAAAATTTTGGAAACAAACTCAGATGTTTTTGATTAACGAGGAGAGCTTATTGGTAGTGATTTATTCATTTTACATTTGTTTGAAGCTGTTTGAGTCTAATTTTGTTGAGTCTGATTTTGTGGCCGATCTCAAACAGCAACGGAGTGTTTAGGCAGGGATAATAACCATACGAACATACCAATTGTGCACTCAAATATATACAATACACATTTTGTGTACATATTAGCTATTTCTGTTTGTATTTTAATAAACAGACTGAAAAATAAACATGGATGGTCATTAAAACAACATGCTAAAACTACAAAGCCACTGCTGTATATATGCATACATACACATGTACTGTCATTGTGTACATTTCCTTTCTTCAACCCTCATAAAAGCAATGGAGGAAATGTTCGACTTCCTAGTTTTAATACAGCCACCTGCAGAAGGGCTGTATTAATTCCCAGAGGAAGGGTACAAAAGCGGAAGGGTGGAAGAGCTCCACTGGGGGTGAGAGATGAGAAGAGAAATGGGGCTTTTCCATTAGTCGCCATGAGGGAGATTCAAATGTTTGTGTTCGGTTTCCACTGACAGAAAGATCAGGACAGAGAAACAAAGAGCATCCTCTCTGTAGGACTGTTATTCACCATGGCAACAGTCAACACACAATTTGTATAGTTCATTATTAAAAAAGGGATGAATCACATTAAAAGATGTTAAATACGCTTGACTATGTGTGACATGAAGTCTACATTCATCACGGTCCAACAACCATGGAAAATTTGGAAATAACAGGGACTTGTCGTTAAACATGTTTTTAATAAATACACTACTTTTCAATTCTAAAATAAAAGTCCCCTAAAGACCGCTCGACATGACAAATACCTTCTGGAATGGTCCAAAACCAGTCCATCACCACAGATCTCTAAAACTCCTTTACTCTACACTGCAACACAAACCAAGACAGGAAACTAAAGTCTCATCCTCACTGTACATACATCCTCAAAGCAGCACTTCACCACACCATCAATAAACAAACCCGCACCAGTCAGCCGGGTGTTCCTATATTCCTCTCATTGTCCCTATAACCGGAATGAGAGAAGTCAGATGAGTGAAAGCGAGAAAGCTAGGCAAGGTGGCATCTGCGGACAGGGATGCTGAGAGATGAGAACAGGGGAAAACCACAGCAGCTATGGGTGGGTTTCCGTACGGTGAGACGGGCGATTCGGGCAGGAAAACCCAGAGCGAGAGAAGAGAGCGGGGAATGAGGCGACCCCTGGGCTCCTGGTGTATCCTGGTCCAGCAGAGCAGTTCTCTGTGCAATGATTAACACTTCCCCGGATAATTCCATCTCTGTTTCTTTATTACTCAGTTTTTGGGTCTGATGGTCCCTGTTTTTGCTGACACGGCTGTAATGGGGTGTATGGCACGATATGAACACAAACAGATATGTGGATTATAAGGATTTATGTTTTTGAAGTCGGATATCAGGGTTGTGATGAAAGCTTTACCGATGACAGAGGATGACTCAAGTGTTAGACATGCTTCCTGCGGCATTAATCTCTGTTAATACAATTTTTTGATATTGTAGGGGAAAGTGTGTAAGCAAAGTGTTCAGCACAATGGCATGAAGCAGAAGGTTTTTTTTATCATCCTATAGAGATTCATTTGGTAAAATAACTGGCTAACCGTACAATTTAACTGCTTATACCACAGATTATTATAATACACTATAAAATGTTTTTCTTATCCAATATTTTTTTGATCTATCTAAACATAGATATGATTATATTAGGCCTGTTTTCTGAAAAAAAAATCTAAATTCAGTGAGTTTTTGCTTTAAAAAATACAGTATCTGCCAAAGGTGTAAAAATATTCTTAATTCAAAGGGGAAACTATTTTTTACCCCACTGTTAGATTCTGTTCTTGTTTTAAGCAAAAACTCAATTTTGAAATTGAATTTTGATTTTTTTCCTTTAGAAAACAAGCTGTATTCCCTGATTAAATAATGAAAAAATAATGAAATAAAAAAAAATATTTTTTAAATAAATGAAAAAGGTTAAACATGAACACATGTATATATTAATAAGAATAATAATACATACATATTTTTTGGCTTCTCAAGTAAATTGATCTTCAATACAATAAATACCAAAAAACTGTTGCAAATTGCTTTTTTGAAATGTAGCCTATATATATACATATATGGACTGCATATAATATAATATATGCATGTAAATAAATAAATATTGACTGCAAAGTGATATAAGAGACATCAATAAAAGACAAATTCGCTAAATAAAAATGTTTAAAACAACATAAATACTAAAATTTCAAAATGACATTCAGTGGATTTCCTCTAAATAAAATTCACTTCTAAATAATTATGTTTGTTGTGTATGTCTGAGACGCATTGTTTTTGTTCTCACCTACAGCCCACAGCACTGTGTTAAAGGTATCTCGATGTTCCTCTTTTGTTTTTAGATCCGTCCACGTGACCTGAAGAAGCCCAGATGACAGCTTTTCTACTTTTTTCGGCGTACACCTCCAGGAGAACTTGGTGCCATATGCCTCCATGTAGTCTGTGACTAAACCAGCCATTTGCTGAGAAAAACAGAGAGTCATGAAAGCTACTCAACACTTTTTGGCTCTTCATCTAAGACTTCTATCTAACAGTGCAAATATAATGCCTTTAAAGACATTTAAAGGCTTTTCATCGTTCATTTGTTTTCTTAAACACCGATTTTAGTCCAATTCAGCAAATTACTCTGGGTTGTCACTCCTGTCAGACCATATTGCTAGTGTAATACTTAACAACAACATGACAAATCTCCTGTCAGAACACTATAACCATTAATTAAAGAGGAGCGTGATAAAAACAGCCGAATAAAACAAGTCTGGCCAAGTCTCTCATCCTGTTTTTGCCATGAAGCCATGAGTCATTTTAAACCAAAACCGAACCAAAAAAAGATCAAATCTCCAAACCAAAGTTCTAACTTGAAAACAAATGACAGCAGGTGAATAATAAAGAAGAGCTTTTTTCTGAATATGTCAAAAAAATAGAGATGTGTAATACCTGATCAAACCCCCGGAGGGCGATACTGCGCACCATCACAGTGGTGTCCAGTCCAATGCCAGCGAGAAAGCCGGCACATTCCAATGCTACATCTTCCAACAAAGAGTAAAGAAAAACCTAGGAAATGATATTATACAAATAATTTTACATGCTGTATTCCTTGCAGTGTGATCACGAACTACACCCATTTACATAACCACAATTAAACAAAGATTCACAAGGTTTTACTACAGATTATGTTTGTTTCAGTTGTATTTGTAAAGCACTTTAAAAAATGTGCATTCTTGCAAAAGAGCTTCACAGAAATATCGTTTCTTGAAAATGTTCAAAACGTTCATGTTTTACAAGGATACAGCTGGCACCGACAACCAACCTGAAACACAGAAAAAAACTGTCATGCGATCAACTTACATCAATAACCCAAGCAAACGAAAAATATTGAATGAATGCAAATGGGTCAGTAAAATATATGACACATAAAGCATTCAAGGGATAGTTCACCCCCCCCAAAAATGCAATTTCTCACCCTCAGGTTGTTTCAAACCTGTATACATTTCTTTGTTCCAATAAACACAGAGAAAGATATTTGGAAGAATGTTAGCAATTTTCAGTTCCGGGACATCGTCCACTACCATAGTAGGAAAAAAATATTGTATTTTTTTGTTCTGTTGAGCACATAGTGAGATATTTTGAAGAATTTAGGGTTCTCGGGCACCTTTGACTACCATTTATTTCTTCCTACTATGGTAGTCAATGATGTCCCGGAACTGAAAATTACTAACATTCTTACAAATATCTTTCTCTGTGTTCATTGGAACAAAGTAATTTATACAGGTATGAAATGATTACAGAATTTTCATTTTCGGGTGAACTATCCCTTTAACACAAAAAGGCAGGTGAGCATGATAACAAAAAAATGAGAATGAAGAAATGTCTATGTGTGTGGCCGATGTGTACACCCTGCTGTAATTCGCCCTGTGTTTCACGGTCACGGTGAAATGTAATTGTTAACACAACTTGTAATCCTCATGTCCCCACACGACACATGATGAACGATACCTGCTTACTCCAACGAAAAACCATGCGTTTAACGTACAACCCCGCTAATGCACATTCACACGCTGTGCTCTTTTGTGTGGTGGTTTATGGAAGGATTAGGCGTCAACCTCAGCTCACTTTTCTGTCCATTTATCAACAAAACGCATTCGCCACAGCTCCCCACATCAGATGCTACTTGATGATAATACTCGGCTTGATATTCATTCGTGTAGACTCAGTAGGGGGATATAGGATACGAGTACTTCATCCTACTGCATCTGTGAGACCTGCGGCCCTTTGGATACCTGAATTGCAGATGAAAATACCCCAAAACAGGGTATTTTTACATCAGTATTTAAATACCTCAAGGGTTGCTTTCGTGCCAAACTGCATATAACATTTAGTGTTTGTCAGGATCAACAAGACATGTCATTGGTTCCGACAGATGTTCAGGTGAATTAAATGACTACAAAAGTCAATGTATATGTTTTTACTTCAGGCGTGCGTGCCAACGCTCTCATTCACCACCATCAGTCACCAACATCTTGCCACTTCCACGAGATGAGCTCTGTTACTGGCAACAGTCTGAAATCGCACCTGTACAGCTGACAGATCAACAGCAAAACAACATCGCCTGCCCCGAAAGCATGTGGCAATGATGGAGGCATCTCGCGTGACTTACAAACTCTTCAAAAAGCCATGGAAAATATATACAGAGAGATTGATTATAGACCTGTTCAAATCTTTCTATTGTTCAGTTTGTTCAAAGCAAAATGTGAAGCAACGTAAGATGAAGCTCATGAGAGGAAGACAACATGTTTACAAAGCAATAAAAGTGCTGCATTCCCTAAAATTACAGTTTGGGTGAACGTGTTTGCAGCAACAAAGCATCTGGCCACAACATAAATGTCACGTACGTTTTTTTGGGAGAGTCTTTGAGCCAGAAGACATCATCACTCGTGATTCCAAACTCTGCAGCTCCTGGAACCTGACAGTCAAGAAATCAGAAAATACAGAATATTATTTTTAACATAAATGTTCATTTAACATACACAGTTAATGCAAGCACTGTACATGAATAATATTAATACAACTATGAAGTAAAAAAATATATATATATATATTTTATAATATCACAAAATAGTAATATCAACATTTTATAATATTGCAATAATAATAGCAATGTTACTGTTAAACTAAAACTAATATGAGGAAAAGCTCCTAAAATTAAAATCTAAATAAATTCTACAATGTAAAATACAACAATCAAATGTACTAAATTTATTTTTGCTTTAAAAAAAACTGAGGCTATGTTGGGACCAGTGTTGGGTGTAACTAGTTACTAAGTAATTAGTTACTGTAATTTAATTACTTTTCCCTTGAAAAAGTAAAGTAAGAGATTACTCTTATTTTTCATGTAATTTAATTACAGTTACTTCTGATGTAATTAAACTAAATACTTTGTGTAATATGTGTGTGCAATAGTGGAATTGACATCAAAATTCAAAGACTTAACTTTAAAATCCTTGCTTTAATGTATAATTCTCACATTTGTAATACTTTGGTCAGTTAATAATAATACTTTATGTAGTTTAATATTATTTGATTGAATGAATAAGCCCTTTCATGTCTATCCTTAAATCCCAACCAATCAAAGTTGATGTAGGATATAGAAAGTAATTAGTAATAAGTAACTAAATACTTTTTGGAGAGAGTCATTTTTACAGTAATCTAATTACACTAATGAATATGTAATTAGTAACTAGTAATTCATTACTTTTTTGGAGTAACTTACCCAACACTGGTTGGGACCATAAAGAATGAATGCATTGTCACATTATTTTCAAGGTTTTCATTCAAGCAAATCTCTCCTGATTTCACGTTACTGTAAAAAATTATGAGCCACATTGTAGTTTTGAAAGTATTCTGGTCCGTCATTGGTCTCTTGATGCCTCACCCCAATGTTTCGCTCTTACTGCTAACAGAGGTGAATTTCAAGAACAAACAGCTTTTGAATATGAACAGAATAAACTGTATCATATCTGAACGGACATCCACTCTCTCTCATTCCCATTTGAGCATGGCAAGGTCACGCAGCTGAAAAACAAAACCTGCACATGCTCATCTATGCAGACATAGATACTCACATGTGTGGGATACTTTGGCCGTCCACCAGTGGCTAACACAATGTTTTTGGCAGACACTGTCATCTGTATAAAATAAGACAATAAGGAAACAATACGATAAAAATAAGACGACAGTACATCAGAATGCTGGTGAAACATAATGTGTTTTATGTACAAAGTCCCACCTCTTTCCCTTTGGCATTTACTGTTTTGATTGTGTGTTTATCCACGAGACTGCCCTTCATATTTAGATACTTCACCTTCCTGTTACAAGAGAAAGAGACGGTCTATTACTCTAAACATAATTTGTAAACTTTCTGATACTTAAGGAACTCAACCAGTTTTTATTCAATTCTAAGGGTTGTGTGAGAGGGCTACATCAACAACAGTTATTATTTCATTGACCATTCTAATGTTCAAATGTGTGCTCTAACGTGGAGATAACGTGTGGAGGCATTCTGGGAAAATGACATCACCGCACCTGTTTGCCTCACAGCCATACAGTATAAAGACTGAAATTCAATTTATCATGCTGGCACATTCGCTGTGCTCATATAGCCTAAGACCGTAATTACCTCATCAGAAAGACAGAAAGATCGACAACTAATGAGGTCTATTGAACAAAAACTGAATAACATCTGTGTAATACTTTCAAAAGAAACATGATCATTTTCCCCTTTAAGAGCAAACTTGATGTACATTATAATTATGTAACATTATATTAATATGATTCAAATAAATAAATTAGAATCTGCATGATCAATAACTCAAAAAGTAACATTTCTATAAAATATACAATTTGGCTGTGTTGTTTTAAAAAAGTATAACTTACTTGTCCTGTAGTTGAACCCTGTGACCCCAGTTTAGTGATTTCACATGATTCTGGACAGCTTCTGCCATTGTTGGCCTGCAACATCCAGTATTACACATAAACTTATATCTCAAAAAGTTCTCTCTATTATGATTATTTATTTTCATATTTTGCACTAAAATACATTTAAACACATCACACAATGCAGCTCACTCATTGAAAAGCAGTGTAAAGCACGGAGATTTGAGTTTTCATGTCACATGCCAAACATACTGGGCTTATAAAAACATCATCACTACAATTGAAAGTACTTTAAATAACAAGACTAGCCTCTGGACAAAAACTATGTCAAGAAAAAAACAAGCTAATTCAGGCCTGGAGTGCCCTCTAGTGCAATGACTACTGCACTTTACATTTTGCCCTGCAGAATATTTGCATTTCACCACGAGATGGCGCTGTTTACTATAAACAATATTATGTTGGGTTTTGTGCATTGGTCAGAAAGAACCGTTCAGCATGACAAACTATGACTGCTATTATTTGTTATAACTGATTACTGGTCATAGTTTCACTCTAGCTCCATGCAACTCACCAGTCATGTGACAGGGTGTCTGGGATTTGCCAGCCATACTTTTTAGCATCTTTGACTGCAGTGCCAAGCAATGCAGCCTGATGCATAAGCTTCTTCGGAATACAGCCAACATTTACACACGTCCCACCAAGACCCCACTTTGTGCCTAAAACAGCATGAGTTAGTTTATATTTTGCTTTGGAAATAAACACATCAGCAAAGATTATAAAACTGAAAGGTCTGTGCCTTTAAGTGAAGGTTCTACATAGTCCAAGACAGCTACTTTCTGTCCTAATTGGGCAGCTGTAAGAAAGACAAATCCTTTAGGTGTTGTTGCATTTAAACATCATATTTGAAGTTATCAGATATCAATAGATGTCAACAGTGCTCCTGTTAGAAAACAAAACTTAAATATGATATGAATGACACACCTTCTTTTGAACACGCCAACCCTCCAGAGCCTCCACCAATAACCACCAGATCATAATCAAACTTCCCTGCTGGGATCAAGGTAGAATTCTTACTCCATAATTTAACTGGACACAGTTTAACACGTTACAGGGGAAGATAGTTTTCTCAATGTTCGCATTAAAATGGATTCGGATAATGTCAATATTTTATATAAATAGTTACTCTAATGGAGCTATACACAGACGTTTAATTCAATGTATACAACGCTAAATAAAAAATAATGGTCTCTTTAGGTTGAAAGAATCATCGTGCGTAATACATTTGTATCAATATATTGTTTTATTCCATAAGCGTTACCTGTCAAGTTTCGTGTACAAATTAAAGTCTTTAGGCTGCAGAGAGCTTTGATCTTCTGCCTTCCTCTGCTGAAGACAGCCATGCTAACTGGAAGAAGGACCCCTGTCAGTCGGTATAGGTGTTCTAAGAGATGCCTGAAGGACTAGGTTTTTCCTTACATGTTAAAAGAGGGGGTTATTACATGTGTCTGGTATGGCTCATGGGTCAGATTAAGATGTGATTCATCCGGTTTATCAACTAAAATCAAAAGTTTACGAAGCGAAAGCTGTTTAGAAAAGAATTGAACTTGACTGCCATCAACCGACAACGTCACCTTTCAATATAACTAAAACTCCTTTTATGACTATTTTTTATAAATGATCATTTTTGTTTATATTTGTGCTCCTTTGCGATTTGTTATTTCTCCTTATAGAGCAAGTTTGAAAACAATTTAATCAGAGGAGGAGCAAAACAACACCGACAGGCGGTCTGACCAATCAAATTTGGGCGTATTGTTGGTTGCAGCAAGGCGATTGGCTAAGCCACTGAGCACACATTTTAGTGGACCCTCGCAATAAAATAACTGTAGGGGGAGACAGATTCACTGCATTTTATCGTTATTTCGAGTGAGTCACCATGCCTGTGGATATCAATGAATGGACAGGTTCTCTGGCTCTCGCAGAGGTGGAGGAAAAACCAGCCAAACCTCTTATTGTCAAATACGGCTCTCTGGAAATTGACGCTCTGGGGAAAGTGCTGACGCCCACTCAGGTCAGAACTCACTGCACGCGCATGCAGAAATTAGGCCAGTGCGTCTAGCCTAGCAAACGTTTCTGCTCCACGCATGACTTAACTCATACGGGTTTGCAGTAAAATCGATAAGATAAGAGGAAGTGATAGTGTCATAATGTTGCACTTGCCTACAGACATTTACCGTAAACGCAGTTTGTTGTTATATAACGGAGACGCACGTGTAATTGTCGTGCGCATGAACATGCAGCCAAAGTTGCATCTGTCTAGAGACTGTACAGTACATTTCCCCATCACGTGGTCTCTCTTTCAAAACGTGCACAATTTGTAATCTTTTGACAGAATTTGGGACGCAGTCTAAAACAGGACAGGGACCTGATTTCTGAATAGCAGCAGAGAAATCAGGCCAAATATATTCATCACTATTGCTAAGGCTAAAAGTTATCTCATTAATGAACAAAGTTGCAAGAAGCAAAATATGCATCAAATAGATACTAGTAGTTCTAAAAAAAAGTACCTGACATGTAGTAAATATTAACATATCCAGTTAAGGTTAATGTAAGCAATTGTTTAATCAATTCACAATTAAAAATATGCTGTGCAAAACATGACATTTATATTATGTATGTATTTAATACATGTATGCTCTGAAAGTTCACGTATTTGCATCACTTGTCCTGAGATTGTTTCACTTTTGTTTTGCAGGTGCAGAACTGCCCCACATCAGTTGAGTGGGAGGGATGTGACCCCAGCAAGCTGTACACCTTGGCCCTGACCGATCCAGATGCACCCAGCCGAAAAGACCCCAAATTCCGGTACACTGCACTTTGAATAACTATAGTCATTACAGAAGAACTAATTAACATGCTCACTCATCAAACAACAAGATTGCTTAAGTACACAAGAGGCATCATCTGTTTTTCAGCTTAGACTGCATTTGAAACAAGGCCATTTTACATCTCGTAAATTACATTTTAATTACAGGGAGTGGCACCATTTCATTGTTGTCAACATAAAAGGAAACGACATCTCCAGTGGATGTGTTATGTCTGACTATGTTGGTTCAGGACCTCCAAAAGGAACAGGTAAGACTTGCTTTGCGTAATAACGTCATTTTGGCCATCTGTGGCGATTCATTCTCACAAATGCCCTTCTGCAGGTCTCCATCGATACGTGTGGCTGGTTTACGAGCAGTCGGGCAGCATGAACTGTACCGAACCAGTCCTCACCAATCGCTCTGGAGACAACCGTGGGAAATTCAAGATACAAAGTTTCCGTAAGAAGTATGGCCTCGGTGCTCCAATTGCAGGGTCTTGCTATCAAGCAGAGTGGGACGACTACGTCCCCAAACTTTACGAACAGCTGGCTGGCAAATAGTGCCCATTTAGAGCTCGACTTAGTTCAATTTTGATTTTGAATGGAATAAAGCTAAAATCAATGTGATGATGTGTAATTCGTGCATCTTCTGTAAAGACTGACAGCGCAAACATAATTTCAGTCAATGCCTTCCTTTATTTACTTTAAATCACAAGAGGTGTTGGCCTGCCTTCAGTTTAAAAATGCTGACAAGGAAGTTCTAAACTTCACACCTTTAATTATAGATTCAGGTCTAACTTGTATCTGGCTGCACCTTAAACTTTATGTATTTGTTATCGTACGAGAAAATAAAATCAGACTTTGGAGAGACGATGCTTGCGTGATGAGCACTTTATTTACAAATATAATTAAAAGCTCTGACAGAATCATGCCTCTTACATGAAAACAAATGTAAAGTGCATGCGACAGTAAAGCGTTTTATTCATTAATTTGACTTGAAGAAAATACACAGTTGGAGAAGATGCCGCGAACCGCACAAAAACCTGGATCATGAAATCAGCGTATGGAGGCCATCGAGACAATTTCACCAGTGACTGCAGGAGGGAAAGAGTGACGAACCATTTATTATATATTTATATGTATGTGTATATATAAAAAGACATTGAAATTCTGTTAAAATGCAATAGGAAAATAAGTAAAAGTTCTCCATAGAGCCTTCTATACACAAAATACATGTCCCTTCCCCTTCAGCCCTTTGTGCAGGTACCACGAGTTAGGATTCACATATGTATTATTCACATTTTGCACCTCGGCCAAGGTGAATTACGGTACAGTCACGGTGCGTATGAATGCAGCGGGTTCTCCCCAAAAACCCCCTGGATTCAATTACCATAAGAGTCACAGATGCAACTATCAAATATGTACATTGTTTTAATATGCAAACTTTATCAAATTTCTTCAATACTTAATAAAAGTTACTTTTTCATTTCTTGGTGAATAAATACCAAACAGAGATTCAAGCAGCAATAGGCAGGAGGCTGAAAAACGAAACTTAAAAATTCCTTAAATCACACAGCCTGTCAAAAAATGAGCAAATAAAAACATCTGTGCATTTGCATCTGGATTAAAAGTCGCAATATAACCCCCCCCCACATGTATTGCTTATCTCTTGAAATCTCTATACTTTAATTTTAGTCACACCGAAAGTGTTATCATTGCACGAGAAAACACTGACATCAACACTGTGACAGGTTCAATCGCTTGATATATAATATTTATATATATAAAGAGACAACTAAGGACATTCTCCAGCATGTCATCCCATGACGTGTCCGGAAGAGGCCGCCCCAAATAAGTAAGGCCTGTGCAAACGCCAGCCCAGAGGAGCGCTGGGTCTGTCAGTAGCAAAAACAGCAGATTTGTTCTATAAAAGGTGGATGATTGGGAGGATGGTGGAGTGTTAGGGTCTCATCTGTAGTCATCTTTAGGGTAGTCCAAAGCACCTAAGTTATTGAAACCCATACGTAGGCTTTCCATGTCAAAGGCATCGATTTCGCGCTCCTGGCGGTCTAGCAGGTATTTGATTCTGTCAGTGCGCTCCTTCTGAAGAGAAGCCAGCTCCTCCTCAATCTGAGAACAAGATGAAAGCGTGTCAAATCATCTGAGATAAAAACTAAATGACTTAAACTCTAAGGAATTTAAAACACGTTACCAGACAATATGCCAGCAGTAAATTGGATGAAATGTTTTGGCTATTAATCCAGATCCTAGGCAACTAGACATCTTTATTTTATTCCAAAAACCCCACGAACTCGATATGTGCTTTAGTTAATGCCAAGATGCCTTTTAGACATGTAAACAATAAGCTCAATGTATTCAAGCACTTCACTTTAATATAATATCCAAATAATGGGTCAAAGTAGCTTTAAAAACAGTACTGGTGTTGTGATTTGGGTCTGTGTTAGTTCGGTTTCGTTCCAAAGACCTTTGAGCTGGTTTTGTAATAAACCTTTTGTCGTCATTTGTTAATGATTAGTTATAGAACAGATTATTATTAAACCCATCAGTATTTGACCATTTTGAGATTATACTAGCGGATAAGAAAAACAACAGATGAGATCTCTGCACTCTCAATTATTTCTAGACATTAATGAGATTAAATGGAGAGCAAATGGAAAGCAATGTTTGCCTGTGTCTCCAGCATCTCAGATATCTCTCCTAAGAGCCCACAGATCTTAAGGTCACAAATTGAGCTCAGATTGCTCAAATCAATATTATTGAAGATCTCAATATAATTTCATGTTATACCCTTCAGGTATTTGAAAAATTGTCTAATTTGTTTCAGTTTTTATTTCTTAAGCAATTTTGGGGGAAACATCTGAAACATCTGAGACGAAGAACCGAAAGACGAAAAAAAAAAAGAGCAATCTCTGGGCAATAACATTTTTCCTGTGGCAATGCAATTGTCTCTATTTCTATCTTGATCAATTAGTCAATATTTGAAGAGTTCATTTGCAAAACAGATTTTTCAAAAATGATAAAAACAATTATCGTGCATTCCAAGTAATACCAAATTAAACTGCAGTTGGGTTGTTTTGTTTAATAAATAATAACTCCTCAAAAGATACAGCTAACTAACACAATAAAAGACAATAAAAACAAGATAACAATGAAACATGACTTGAAAATGTAAAGAAATCTATTTTTGCAAATAAACTCTTCATTTACGATTAGTCAATGCATTTAACATTTAGAACACGAACACTAAATTAGAGTTAAAGCGTATTAGCTAAAATTTTGTTTGGATATTTTACTCAACTGCAATTGGTGAAAATTATACTGTTCATTTGCTGTGTCTGGATACATAAGAGAATAATAACAAGACTGGACCTTTTGCTCCAGATGTGCTCGACGCAGCGAGACTTTCTGCTCCAGTTTCTGCTGCTCACGCTCGTGTTGGGCTTCGGTCTGGATCTTGATTTTGCTCTGGTAGGCACTGAGCAACTCCATCTCCTGCTGCAGCTGCTGTCTCAGAGCCTGGCACTCGGCCTCCTGAGCCTCATCCAGACGCAGCTACACACAAATCACACACACGAGCGTACGTCACGTTAGCCGACACTACAAACACGGTCCCAGTTAACCATCAATGGCCCTCTTATACTGACACTGCGCTGAGATCTGAATTCCAAACAGGAGGCCATCAAAGTACATGAAAACTCCAAACCTTGATTCCCAGTGGTAAGTTTATAATAGGGTCAAAGACGAAAAAGGGTTTAAGTATAAAACAATAAGTGTAATACTGCTTTAAATTGTTGTTGTTCAAAAAAAAAAAGTTTTCAGTTTAATTCAATTGAATTTTTGGTTTTGTTTTTCTGAGCAAAAAATAAATATCGTAAATTTTTCCCTGATTTACAGAAGACGCCCACTAAAATGTCATTCAGTGTAACAATCTTGTCAGGCATATTTACAACAAAAATCTATTTACGACTAATTACTTTCACCCCAAATGCTAATTAGTTGTAATTTTACATTTTTTAAAAATTTGCCACTAGCATATAGGTTTTGCCCATTTGTCAATAAGAATTTTTTACTCATTTAAAACACAATAAAATGTTATATGCTCCCTTATTCTTTTATATATTTTAACATGTTCAGGTCAGAATAAGCATGTTGTTTGAATTTGTACATAAATATTGTGTTACACTGAATGACAATGTAACATTATATATAACCATATTTTGACATTTTATTCTCCAAAAACTTAGTTGAAACCATAAAGTAGACATTTTACTTGCATTTAATGTGCTTTCTATGGACACAAAATTACTTTTGAAAATTTATTTTGATGTGGACATCTTACCGTCTTTGACCCAATAATTTATAAGTTGACAGTTTATGTACGATTTTGCAAGTTGTCAGTTTGACACCGATCCATGATAAGAAAACTGTGTAAAGTAACCTGCGATTTTATGTTTTAAAGACAAGACAGTGTGGAGGCAACGTTACAGATTGCAGCTCTACCTAAACAATAGCTTCTCCAAAGAAGACTACATGTAACCAATTTTGATCCTAACCAATTTTCTAAATGAACCCCATTTACCTAAATGATTTACAGTAAAACACTATTGTCGAGTTTCTCTATTAATCCACATAAATCTCAAGAAAAAAATAGTTTATTATTAATTTGGATTCGTAAATGAAAATGTAAGTACACCTTCAAAGCAACTTCTCCGCCACACAGGCTGGACATTTTTTGTTTCATGCCCTTTATGTTTAAAAGCTTACTGTCTAAAAAATGAGGGCTGTCAAACGATTAATCGCGATTAATTGCATCTAGAATAAAAGTTTGTGTTTACATAATATGTCTGTGTACTGTGCGATTTTATTTTGTATCTATAAACACATATACATACAGTACATGCATATGTTTCAGAAAAACAAAATAAAAAAATGAATAAACATTTATATAAAATTAGAATTATTGGTCAAAATAAATACAAAAAATATTTCCTGTGTATGTGTAGGTATTTATAAATAAAAAAAATTAACACAAACACAAACTTTTATTCTGGATGCGAATAATCGCGATTAATCAGTTGACAGCCCTAATAAATCAAATAATGAACATACTGTACGTGATGCTACTATTGGCTCTGATGATGAAGTGCATTAGGGATAAGAAATTACTCACGGCTTGTGAAGCCATCATCTCATTGATGCTCTGCTCATACTGCTCGGCCAGGATGGCCAGTTTGCGCGTCTGCTCGTCCTTTAGGGCTTTCAGCACAGTCTTGTGCTCACTTTTGGGGGTGACCTCCAGCTGATGGTGCCTCAGTGCCTTGTACTGTTTCGTCTGGACTTTACACGTATCCTGAAACTGCTTCTTTATCTGGAGCTCCATAGCCTGCAGGAGAAACCGGTGTGTTTATTCATCACTAGTTGATTCAGTTTATTCATAGTTTATTAATCTGTACATTTGATTTACTGGGTATTTTGAGCTGTTGAGCTACAGGAGGGCTTAGAAAGAATGAATGGTGCTTTCAGCTAAAACAATTTAGTACTGAATTTGAAATGATGAAGCAAACGGCTTTATAAGTTAGAATGTACCAATGTGCAAAAGTATTAGCAAAAAATTCCCAACTCAAAATATCATAAAATAATCTAAATCTGTCTTCATCTACAGTAATTTCACAACCTGTCACAGACACAATAAAAAACGAAATCTCAATCTTGAATTTTTCACAGAGGTTGTACCTTGAGGTTCTTAGGCTGTTGCCGTAGTTCAAGCACGTGTTTCCTGTGCAGTTCTCGCTCTCGCCGGTTGTTGTATTCGATCTGGTTCTCCAGCTCTGTCTGGTGCTGCAGTCGGATCAGGTCCATGCGGAGTTTTTGTAGGGTCTTCAGCTGTCGATGCTCGAGCTCTTGGGTCGACTCGTCCTGTCTGATTAACATGGCATGTTCCATTTCCTTCTGCGTCTTCTTCTTATTCAACTCCTGATGGCCATAATGGAAGACAGTGTTATTATCAAGTCAACGCGTGTTGTGATGTTTTTTTCCTTTGTGGTTGCTAGCATGTTTTGGGTGGCTACTAGGTGGTTGCTTTCCAGGCAAGTATCATTTTTCCAAACACACAGCAACACTGAAATTTAATAAATTATGTTTGGGATTTAAATGTAGTAAATTATGTTTGGGATTTAAATAAAGTCCTAATACAAAGATACCTGTATAAGCAATACCTGTCAAGCACACATATGAAAGAAGGGTATGACCTCACGTGAACAAAATAAAACAGGAAGGTCATTTCCGTGACTATTACGGTCATGTTGGTTTCAACCCATTTAAAGAGTAACTATTACAATGTCCTTTACAATTACAATTACATTACATGCAGTGTGTAATGTTGCTGTGTGTGAATGTAAGCGATCTGCCAAGTTGTAAAGCCGAAAGTGAACGAATAAAGTTATTGGCATAGGAAAAAAAGAGACGAGTCTGAATCGCGTGAACGAGTCGTCTGTTGTTCTAATTTCAGTTCCGGGTCAGATTTGCATCACTCTGTGTAATGCCTGCCTACATTCCATTTGCGACATCGCACGCGGTAGACCAATCACAGCAGACTAGACCATCTGACCAATCAGATCAGAGTAAATTGACAGAAAGGAGGGATTAGACAGATGAATCGCCGAACGAATCAGTCAAGAAGTAAGGTAATAATAACTGCCTATTATTAGAAAACGAAAGTGTTTTTACACCGTGTATGTACGTAAACTTGTTGTTGGACACTCCATAAACCAAAGTAGGAACTTAAAAAAAAAAAAAAAAAATTTACTCTAAGGATTTATATAATAAAAACCCAAATGCTCCCTGCAGATTAAAGTGCCAGATTAGGAGATTAGCGCATTGCTGTGTTTCTTATTTTCAAATCAGATTAATTGAAACGGGTCGTGTACCGTGAGAAAATGTTACATTTTTCAGATTTCATACAATTTGAACTCTACAGCACCACAAAAATACCCGTTTTCTGATTGATGCGCACCTCTCGTAACTGCTCCTGCTCGAACTCGTGTCTCTTGACTATAATTTTGCGCTTGAAGGCTCTGCAGTTTCTGTCATAGAAAGACCTCTGTTGACCCAGAAGCTGAGCCTCTTCTTCAGCCTGAGAGTGCTGGATGTTCTCCTTGTGCTTGGACAGCCTTTCCTGTTTCTCTTTCTTAGGTGTACTGTGGTCTTCACTCATTTCCTGGACAGAGAAGCACATAAACAGATAAAACTCTAATAAGACTTTAAAACAGCAAGTTCTTTTTGCATAGACGATTATGCCCAGATTGCTCCTCCTAAATACGTATATCACAGTATATTGTGATGATGAGTCAAAAAGATAATCAACAAGAATAATCGATTAATCCGTAATTAATACGATTGCGAAACTCTATACTGTATGACAGACAAT
Organism: Triplophysa rosa; assembly: GCF_024868665.1. NCBI lineage: Eukaryota > Metazoa > Chordata > Actinopteri > Cypriniformes > Nemacheilidae > Triplophysa > Triplophysa rosa. Next base: position 31,275,817 of record NC_079891.1, on the reverse strand, counting down.
ACTGTACATTCTGATACAAGACTAAACTATCCTCTTTCTTAAAAAATGAAATGGGGTGGATTTTGATTACATGTACTGTTTGCATTTGGCTGACGCTTTTATCCATATCAACTTTAGTATCAAACACTATAGCAACACTATTTGACTACGTTGAGTAGGCGTAACAAAAAAAGAACCTCTTTGATTTTCTCCTTGCACAGTTTATACTGTTTCTTCTGGTTATCCAGGAAGGTGGTGAGCTCTTTCTTCTGCTGCGCCATGATCTGCTGCTGGAACTTCTTCTCATCCGCCGACAGTGTTTTCATCTGAACAACACACACGATCATCAATACATTGATAAGTACTTACAATATATGACTGTTAGTATTAATACACAGTAAAGACACAACATGATCAACATAAGAACCGTACCATGAATAATAAGTGTGCATCCCTTGGCTATTTACATGTTTATCATGCAATATGGAAAAGCATATTGTAGTATGAATCCTGTTATGTACTATGTGCTATAGACACAATACAGTAAATCATCACCTTTATAATAATCTTGTTTCAAAGACATTTTAAAAACGACATAATCCAACAAACATTCATTACAAGTGTCATGTCAAAGGGTTAACATGCGTCTGCTATAGGTGTTAAGCAGTGATACAGAAGCTACTGTAAGATAAGGCTATGTTCACACTTGACTTCTTTTTTGAAGCTGCTAGTGTCTGTTTTACATTATAATCCTATGGAGTAAACCGTGTTTTTTTCGAAAAAAGTCCCGAGCGCTTTTTTAAATGCCAGTGCCGGCGTCTTTTTCTGCAGCTCAGTGCGTCTTTCGAAGTTAAAAAAGTTGATGAAAAGCGAGACCTGTCGTTTCCATAACAACATGTGAGAAAGGTGATTCGTAAATGCCATTTCGGAGCATAGCTTTGTATAAATGTAAGTTTAATTTTCACTTTTAATAACTTTTGATTGCATTTCTAGTGAGAAATTAGTAATGTAGTTTTTAAATATGTGATTAGTTATCGCTCTCTGTTTATAATTCAAAAAGAATTCTGTTACGCTGCCTATGAAGCCTGTCACTCTGAGCTGCCTTTGTTCACAAATGCTGCCTCTGAACATTGCCGGCTGCTATTTGTAACCACAACGCTGTGAGCTTCTTGTATGCTAAATAGCGCTATTTATACTAAATTTTCTTAAAAAAAAAAAAAAATTTCAAATGTGAACATAGCCTAACAGGTGTTTTGCGTCCTGGCTTTCATGGATCATACGTTTTAGCTAATTTGAGCTAGTTTGAGCTATAGATTTTTTTATTTAATTTAGAATTTACTTCGAAATCTCTGAGAGCTCTCTCAGGTCGGGTTCCTCTGTTTTTTCTACATCAGATCAAAGTTACTCAACATTAATTTTTAAGCAGACTCTTTAATCCCTAGCAAAAATAAAACGCACAGAAACCACACAAAGTTCAGGGTACTTAAATTGGCTAGTAACTCATTACAGCATGAGCTGTGAGAACGTTCCCTCGTTCGATTATGAATTGAGCAGAAGTAGAAAGATCACCCACGTCTTTGTCCGTCTGAATGGCGTGTTTCTTGGCCAGTTTCTCCAGCTCGATGAAGGCATTGTTGGCGTGGGTCTCCAGCTCTTTCTGGAGCTTCAGTCGGTGCTCGTCCATCTCCGCTTTCAGCTTGTTCTCCAGAGCGATGAGCTGCTTCTGGTGCTGCCGTCGCATGCGCTTGTATCCCGACATCTGCTCCCGGAGCTCATTTTCCTGCTCGTGCTCATGGATCTGACGTGTCACCTGGATGGACAGAAACGGCGGTTAAGTAAGGGTGACGAGAAACGTTTGGGAAGTTTGTAAAGGGAATATATGAAAAAAGTTGTGACGGTTATAAAGAGGGAAAAAATGCATACAGATGATAAAAATGTACATTGCATCAATTCTCTCTAGCTCTGAAAGGTACATAGTGGCATTATTGTTGTTGATGTGCAAACAAACGAAAGATGAAATCCCACCCCCCTTTCCGTCTGAACCCCCGAACAAACCTGAAAAAAAGGCGTGTCCAGATCAAACTGTTCGTTGAGTTTCTCGTAACTCCCACCTGAACTCCTCAAGCCAAACATGTTGGCGAAGTTTACCACCCGTGAGAACATTGAGAGTCGCCTGCACTACATCCCCCAAAAGCACTCGCTCAAAACCCACCGAGAGAAAGAGAGAGAGGGAGATACGGAGAGAGGCTGAACACTGCTCTCCTCTCTCCTCGCAGGTGCGCTGGGAATGAAAGAGGTCCTCAGTAGTGGCCTGGCCCTGCACGCGGGATAAGCAGCGTTTAGTAGGCCGGTCACATGAGGCGCATGTTGAAGGAGGAAATTTCCTAATCGCCCGAATCAGTAGCCCCACTGTAACCACAGTTTCCAAATCGCTTTCTGTCCAAATGCCCCCATCGGCCACACCAAAAGGGAATGTGATGGGGCTAGATACAAGCTCCGGTGGCAAGTGAAAACTGAATTAGATGTTCCTATTTATGATCAAATAAGGCACAATTTAACTTAAATTGAAAACATGATTAGATCAGTTTTGGACAGAAAAGATTTAATAGAGCATTTTAAGGCACAATATACCTGTTCCTAACACGCAGGCGATTCCAAAAAAGGTAAGCAGAAAAATGAATGTTGCCTTATGAAAAACACAAAATTCTTAAGCAATTCTTAATGTAAACAGTTACAATGTTTGATTTTAAACATGTATTAGTAAATGCTGAAATGAATATGAACAAAGATGAATAAATGCTCAAGAAGTATTGTTCATTGTTAGTTTATGTCAGCTAATGCATTAACTAATTGTTAACAAATACAACTTTTTTGTATTAAGTGTTACCAAGATATTTAAAAAAAAATATTTGTATGCATAGTTGTCAGGGGAGTATAAACTGAAGCTCGGCTTTGAGAAGAATTAAAGGAGACTTGGTTAAAATATAGCATGTAACACAGTCACAAAGCATTAGCCAGGTATCAATGTATGCCCATTTCCTTTATCTGTTAATTCCTGTAATTCTTGTTTTTCTATTATAATTTGATTCTATCGTTTTGTATTTTTCATAAAACCCTGATATGCTGTATAGTTTGCCTTTTGCCAAATCATTATGGCCAATAAATACCTTAAAAGCTTAAACGGATAGTTCACACAAAAATGAAAATTCTGCCATTATTTTCTCAATCACTTGTCATTTTAAACATGCATGACATTTTTCTTCTGAAGAACACAAAAGAAAATATTTTGAAGAATACTGGTAACTGAACAATAGCGGTACCCATTGAATTCTATTGTATAGACGCAAAGTTACGTCAATGGGTACCGCCATTGTTACCAATATTCTTCAAAATATTTTCTGCAGAAGAAAGAAAGTCAAACGGGTTTAAAACGATAAAAGATTACAGAATTTTCATTTTTGAATGAACTACTTTGTACATCTCATACTGAAGTCAAACTCCTTTGTGAACAACAAATGAATAATGATGTACATCTCATATTTTGATGATTTTATATAACCTGATATTTGAACTTACGAGCAAATATTGTACATATATGCCATTGACATGATATTGGGCCACTAATGTAGAAACTATACACAGCAAGGTAACTCAAAAACGTGAGCAAGGAACAAAATAAAATAGCTGTCAAAAGCGAAAAGAAAACGAGACTAATCTCTGTCAGACATTAGTTTAAATTTACAGCCATTTTAAATCTCATTCGTACAACTAGGGTATATTACAGCCCTACAGATGCTTCAAAGGCTCACGTATTTTTTATGCCAAAATAGTTTAGTTAAATAGTTTTATTTAATGATCAAATAATCAAATATGTCTTCCTTATCAATGTTTACCCCCTCTCTCACTTCCTCTCTACACCTCACCCCTCCTCCCTGCCGTTCCACACCGAACACAAAGAGAGACTCTTTTCCCGCATAGCCCTTCTTCTTGAGTCTCATTCGACACACAAAATCCACATACAACAAATAAAATCATCAGTTTGATTCCGCCAACTACAGACGAGAAAAAAATCTGATTTTGAAAGTTAGTTTTGCCATGCCCCATTCCCAAAAACCCAGCTGAAGCCAAACTCCTTTGTGAACAATGAATGAAAAATGATCGTCTGTACTGTCAGACAACGTCCACAACGCTTGTCTGGCCCTAGAGGGCGCTCACGCTCCAGCAAAACTAGCCCAAAACAGGTGACATCATCATTTAAACCAAGCACACTGTGATCGACTACAATGCCTGCTCGTGATCTCCACACACACCAATTAGACTGAATGTGGTTGTATCACAAGTGTTTTGTAATTGCATAACGAAATCTTCACACAAAGCGAATGCTTCGTAGCCTTACGTCATCCTGTAAAGGCAGATGTGATATTTCTGACACCTTACGGCTCGTGGAATATCCCTTTGTGTTGGCCCCACATTATCAAATAGTAGTAGACAACAACAACACCAATGACTCGTGCAAGGACTGCAGCTGGCTATTGACTGAATCACGTTGCCTTGACAACAGACGTGAGGAGTGAAGGAGAAAGTGGGGCCAGTTTTTTTTGCTCCCCAGAATAAAGAGGCAGTTAAACAGGAAGAAGAGAAGGAGGAGACCGCCGGGAGAGAGCGAGAAACAGAGAGCTCAAATGACCGCTGAGTGTCTTACAGCCAAGAATGAAAGAAAGAGACGTGAGGGGGGGTTAGAGGATGACAGGGTGGATGAAGTAGTGATGATATCATTCTTTTCCTCACCAGCGAGGCGGATTTGATGGTGGCGAAGCGCTCGCGGTTTTTATAGTTGTGAGCCTGGGCTCGGTCCGACGAGGAGGGTCGCAGGTCCGAGCGGTGGTCCCGATGTGGAAGGTCGTCGCGAATGTACTGATGATCCTGAGAAAAAGCAGAGAATTAAAAACGAATGACAAAATGATTTCAAGTCAACAAATATCATCGCTGGAGAACGAACGGGACAGTTTATGATGTCAAATCGTTTATGGGACAATTAAGAAGAAGAAATATGCACACAAGGCACATAATGTCCTTTTCAAGCTCGACAGCCATTAGTTAATATGAACTGTCATTGCAAGAGAATAATTATTCATTATTCTTAAAGAATACATACATTGGTGTTTCATTGAAAGGAAAGCAGCACGTGTGTCATTTTTCAGGAACTATTCTCGCACTGACATCAAAACAGTTTTACCACAGGAAATGCATGCATGCAATTTATCATCGCGTGCATGCATTTCTGCACACACGAAACCAATAACAGAACCGCATTTAGAAGCACCACAATAGCTCCGGGCTCAAAGCTCATGAGACATCCACAGGAGGAGTTTCATGTTTCTCTAGTAGCATCAGCTGAGATGTTTCACACCTCTGTTCGATACTAACACACTCACAGTCTTAAAACATCCGTAATATTCAACATCAAGCATTTCATTACTGAGGCTTTTTGTAAGTAAAATGTGTTGGAGGGGTGTTAACGTTTAAGGCTCTTTATCACAGCCCTGTTAAATTTGCAGAATGAACTGTATGTTATCAATGGATATGCTTGACGTCAATCAAATTCTCGACAGTTAAACTCAAGCCATTGCTGTTTGACGACCAATGGCAGACAAGTGGGAGGTCATCAAGCGTTACTTTGCTGCAGAAACGGAACACTTCATCTTTAAATACACTTAAAAATCATCTGCAAATAAATCATGTGTGCTGATCTCAGCGCAGTAAGTGTCCACCATGTGTGTTTTAACTTTTTAGCTACTATGAAAGGACATTCTAGCATTAAATTAAATCTTGTAGTCAAGTATATAAGGTGCATTCAATAAAGAAAGTACCCCTTTGAGAGAGAGAGAGAGAGAGAGAGAGAGAGAGAGAGACAACTGGACTGCATATGTTCCAACGGAGGAAGTATGATACGCATTACATGCGACAAACAAATGCGATACATTGCAAAGCTGATGTCATAGACCTGTGGTTCTTAACCAAAATTGAGAAGATAGAAAACAGGACCTCAAAGTGCGCTTTGAATTCTTGGCTGCTGACATCATGGAACTCTAATTTTGTATAATAAACATGTTTTGGTACTGTTAGAGGTCTAATGTAAGATCTAGGCCCCAAGCAGTTGAGAAGTACAGTATCGGATGGGGAGAGTTACTGAGCGTGTCTCAGACCTTCTTGGGGTGTGTGGAAGACTCTAGGGTGCTGTCGTAGTCGTGGTGGAGCTCTGAGCAGGAGTCATCCGGCACCTCCTGCAGGCTGTTGACGCTGCTGCTCTGACTGCCTGTGCTCACAGAAGTGCTGGGGATGGAGTGATTACTGCCCAAACTGTTCATCTTACAGCCCGCCTGATCTCCATCCTGCACACACACATTATTCACCATCAATTATTATTTATTCAACAGTTGAGTCTATTATTATTAAACACTTCACTAGGCTTTAAAGAAGTATGTACTATATAAGTATAGTATACACTACGTTGTGTTTTTATACGATCAGTATGTTGTAGTTAAGTATAGTATACACTACGTTGTGTTTTTATACGATCAGTATGTTGTAGTTAAGTATAGTATACACTACGTTGTGTTTTTATACGATCAGTATGTTGTAGTTAAGTATAGTATACACTACGTTGTGTTTTTATACGATCAGTATGTTGTAGTTAAGTATAGTATACACTACGTTGTGTTTTTATATGATCAGTATGTTGTAGTTAAGTATAGTATACACTACGTTGTGTTTTTACACGATCAGTATATTTTAGTATAGACTAGATAATACTCTTAGGCCCGGTTTCACAGACAAGGCTTAAGGCTAGTCCCAGACTAAAATGAACGTTTGACCTGTCTTAACTGAATATTACTTGCCCTGAAATATATCAGTGCCATTGTTTTGTCAAGATGCAGACCAGTAATGTCTTCTACGGCATTTTTTATAAAAGCGACATAAATATCTTAATACAACTAAGGCATAGTCCTGGCTTAAGATAAGCTGTGTCTGTGAAATCAGGCCTTAGTATATAGTTATTTTTTAAGTATAGTACATAGTCCTGTACACCTTTTGTGTAGTTCAGTATAGTATATAACAAATATTTCTTTATTTAGTGTAGTTCAGTACAGTATATAGTTCAGTCACAGTGTGATATAAAACATATATTTTCTACAAAGTATATGTTCTGTATATTTTAGTACAGTGTATAGTTCAGTGTAGTATACGATATAAAGTTCTGCATTCAGTGTGATTCAAAGTATACTAGAGCTCTGTGTGGTACACCGTATAAAGTTCTGTATAGTTTAGAACAGTTTATAGCTTTGTGTCTACTATACAATATATATGTAAGTTTAGTTTGTAGTATAGTTTTGTATTCTGTGTACTTCAGTATAGCACATAGTTCAGTTTAGTATACATTATATAGTTTTGTATATATTGCGTGTAGTTTACTAAAGTATATAGTTCAGTGCAGTTTAGGTTAGTCAGTGCAGTATACAGTAAATGTATGGTATACGTGTGTACAGCATATAAATGTAAACGTGCAGTATATGGTCAGTCAGTGCAGTATACAGTCTATAGTAAATGTATGGTATATGTATGTACAGTGTATAAATGTAAATGTACAATATACACTAAATGTCATGTAGTCCAGTACAGTATATAGTTCTGTGCAGTATACCGTATATAGTTCTGTATACATTCTGTGTAGTTTACTACAGTATATAGATCAGTGTAGTACAGTATAGCTCAGTCAGTGCCGTATAGAGTATGTAGTAAATGTACAGTCTATGGTACATGTATGTACAGAATGCAAATGTACAGTATATGCTATATGTAATGTAGTTTAGTAAAGTATATAGCTCAGTGTAGTATACAGTTTATAGTTCTGTATTCAGTGTTGTGTACTAGTATATCATTGTAATATACAGTATTCAGATCTGTACTCAATGTAGTTTAGTGTAGTTTATAGTACACTTTATAATTCTGTAAAGCGTAAAGTGTATGTAAAGTGTATTACAGTATAGTCCAATACCTTCTGTGCCTGTTGTATAGCTGTTTCCCTTTAGTCTAAACAGATTTCGTTTCAGTCTGTCAATCTGAATGCATCAGAGTCAAATTACTGCATGTTAACATCAAAGCAAGTATGGCAAGCGTGTGCTACACAGATCAAATATTTAAACAAGTAAAACAGCTGTCATTGTGTGCGTGTGTGTGTGTAAAGCCTGTGTCATTGCGAGTATTATGATGATTGTTATACAGAAACCAGCATGTGTGGACGACAGACTCTCACAGGGGCCTTCACCTCCTGTACCCACCTCCTCCTCCTCCTGTGACCCCCCCATCGGACTGTTGTGTTTCTCTTGGTAGAGAATTTTCTTCATTTTACGGTACTGCAGGTTGTCCAGCTCTCTGACAGCATCCTTCGTCCTCTGGATGAGATCGATCAGGACCGGCAGAGGACGTTCTCTCCTTACAAAGTCATGCTGGATACAGACAAATGGGGTATTGGGAAATAAAGTATTGCGGTTTTTCATGTTAAAGCACAGTGACAAGATCAAGGCAAAAACGGGAACAAGTGGCAATCAAATGTAAAAACATCTTTAGTGCTCAAACATCTTGATCTTGAGCAACTTTTGCTTCACCTTTTACTAAGACGTTTATTGAATGAGCACAATGAGTGGAATGTGTATATTTGTCTTAGAAGAACTAAAAGACTATTTTAGGAGAAACATTGGGGGATTGCGCTGCATGATGCAATTCAACTGCTATGTAATAAACTCCGTTTCAATCCTCACAGAACACGGGCTTGCTCTGAATTACGTCATTTCATGCTCGTCCCTCGCTCACTAGAGGGTGCTGGTGCGTAATGTGGCCAAGAGTGGACATATGACAAACGGAGAGGAATTTCTGACATGCTCGGCTAAATGAGGACGTGATCTCACGTCCTCAATGAAAACAGAGAACTGGTTCGAGACCAAGCGCCCGCGTGTGTGCACGTTAACCGGTCTCCCACAATTGTTCGCCGCCAACCACAATCCCAAACTCTTTGAAAATGAATTGGTCTTGGTGCAGTTCTTTCCATTACCCAACTGGAGTTTATTTGAGACGCAACATTTGGAAAAGCAATCTGAGATGAAAATGAAACCCAGTGTTGGCCTCTCTTAAACATCTAAATCCATCTTCCTACACTGTTGACCTCAATTTATTATTCTCTAAAACATGCATCTTGAACATTTTTTTTGTATCCCTTTTTGTATCCTGAAGACATAAGACCTGTCTGAAGTGGACAAACTGCTTTTAAAGCAAAGTTCTGGTTCACGTTTTGTTTAGTGCTCTATCAAATATGTTATAATATTTAACCACGTCAACTGAAAGTCATTTGGACAAGAGTGGACATTTTTTGGCAAATACATTCACATGACACTAACCGTGTTCTCTAAAGCCTTCCAAATTCTGAAAGCAGACAAGCCGTACAACCCTTAAAGTGATAGTTCACCCAAAAATGAACATTTTGTCACGCCTCTTGTCATTTCAAACCTGTGTGACTTCCTTCCTTCCACAGAATACAAAAACAATATATTTTGAAGAATGTTGGTAACCAAACAACGACGCTAACCAATGACTTGCATTGGTTTTGTGTCCATACAATAGAAGTGAATGGGCACTGGCGCCGTTCGATTACCAACATTCTTCAGAATATCTTCTTTTGCATTCTGCGGAAGAAAGAAAGTCACACAGGTTTGAAATGACAAGAGGGTGAGTAAACGATGACACATTTTTGCGGGTGAACCACCCCTTTAAGCTCAGATAGATGGTTGCAGTTGGGCTTTCTGCTGATAAGACAGATAAGCGTTTGCCACTCTAAACGGACATCTGTGACCAACCGGCACTAATCTACAGGATTATCCTCTCGAAATGGAGGAAATTACATAATCTGAAGGCTTGCAGACAGCCAGTTCCAACTGTAAGATCACGACTGACAGGACGTTCTCTATCGATACGACCTCTGTAGATCAAGACACGAGGTGGATTTAGACCACATGTGAGATTAAGCAAACGATGGGAATATCTTTAAATACTTAACTCTAAGATTAGTGACCTCTTTCATTTTAAGAAGCTTGGAAGGACAGTCTTGGAGCATTAGGAAGGAACAGAGGACCAAAAAGTGGGTCAGGACGCATTTCTTCTTGATTTCCAACTATGCTTGGGCCGCCAAAAGAAAACCATGTTTCCCATCTGCCGGGTCTAAAAGGCATTGTGTAGTTTGTTCCTGGCGTGACGCAAAGCTCTTAGTGCTAAATAGGATTACCTGCGTCCACCAACGAGATCAAGCGTAACCTGTACACAAACAGCCCCTTCCAGACTGCAAACACAAACAAACGCAATCCCTATCACTTATTTAGAACGACACCCCAAAGCCAATAATTACCCACACCCCAACTGTACAGCTACATTTATTTTGGTGATGATATAAATCCACACGCCTCCGACCAAGGCGAGCTATCACGAACATTAGTCACCGTGCAGGCAATATGTCCACCTACAGCCCTCCTGATTCAGTTGAGAGAAAGTCATGGTTATATTAGTATATCAAAAATTCCTCCGGCTTCTATTAACCCTCTAAGGATGTTGCTGGCACAGGAAGTGAGCAAATAAAAAACGGCAGAATGACACATTCTGTGGGTTGAGCGCTTGGCTGTGCATATGAAAACGTGTGCGCGTGTGAGTCAGCAGGGACGGATGAGTAAGGAACCCACTGTTAAGAGAACAGGAAGTACTGATATGGCAAGAGGAAGTCAGCTCACCAACTGAAAATGGGAGTGGTTAAGTGTGTGAATGTAGCTATGAAGCTGGTGTAATGAAGTTTTAAGTGGATAGTTCTCCCGTCGTCATGTATTCACCCTCACGTCGTTCAAAAACCTCTATATGAAACACAAAAGAAGATATTTTGAGAAACGTCTGTGTCCAAACAATGGAAGTCAATGAGGGTCAATGTTGTTTCGATACCAACGTTCTTCAAAATATCTTCTTTTGTGTTCTGCAGAAGTAAGTCCTACAGCTTTGGTATGACATGAGGGTGAAGAAATGATGAACGGCAGATATTTTGAAATATTACCCAACTTGCTCAGCATGACTATAAACAGAAACACTATAAAAGCCATTTTTGTTCAGTCGTTTTGTCTTGTTTTATCCAAAGCAAGTATCCAATAAATTCTTAAAAGTCTTTATAATGTTCCAGTATTGTATTAAGTAATACAAAAACAGAGATAGAATCTAAAAAAAAAAAATACATTACAGTACCTATTGAAAAAAAGTTCTTGTGTTAAGCACATACTTCGCAAAATGTGACTAAATTCTTAAAATACACACATGCTAATGTGTTAATGACTGATGTAATGCGCCTTAGATTTAAATAAAGCACTCGCTTTCACATTGTGCAAAGAATTGTATGTTATCGGCCTAACAGCCCGGCAAGTATGACTTTAGCATCTGTCAGCATTAATATAACCTGCGTGTGAGTATTACACAAGTATGTTGACTTCCCACAGCCTCGTGTGTTTACTGAGTGTTAGTGAACGTGACTCAAAGTGAGAAAACTATATGACAGAAGTGTGTGGGCACCGGGAAGCTGCAGCAGTGTTTGTGAGGGATTTTATACGTGACATGAACATCGTGTGTATGAGATTACTCACCCGCAGGAGCTCTGCTGAGGAGGGTCTGTCCTGAGGAATCTTTAATAGGCAGTAGTCAACGAAACTCCGGAATGCATCCGACCTTTGCAAAATGATACAACAGTTACTCATTGTAACTATTTTTAACAGAATCCACATTTCAAATAAATCAGGAAATGCATAAAAAAACAATCCACTGGAAAATGATTGAATTGATTTAATAAAATAAATCATTTTAATAAGGGCCTCAATAATGCTAGTTAATACATTTTAATAAAAATACATAGTTTGATAAAAAATAAACCGAAGACAAACATTTTTACTCTTTGGAACAACATGCACACATAAAATGGTCAATTGTTTGGATCTCATGTTTACTTTATATTATATGTAATAATAAAAAGAATGGTGCCAAATATAAAGCCACCGAAAAAACGAGACTATTCCAAATACTCATTTAATCAGAATTTCTAGATGTATTGTGGCTATTCCAGTCCAGTGTCTGTTGAATTTCAACAAAATTAAACCTCAAGAGTGACAAAGTCATCCAACAGCAATGTGAAAGACTGACAGCATGACAAGACACATGAAAACTGTGATAAAAACTTTAAAGTAACTTTAACAGTTTACACGGTCAATAATATTCTGGTATACCTGGTCAACCTTTCAAGTCTCAGATCAATCAGGCCTGAAAGACCAATAAAGTTTTTAGCTTTGCTGCAGGTCAAAGTGCAACCAGGCACTGAACGCTTGCTTGTGCAATAATGCCAGCAAGTTCAGGCTTTGTAAAGAGACAGCAGCAGGGTCAGGGTTATTGCACAACACTTACAAAGCGCTTGTGTTTGTGAAAGTGAGACTGAAGAATATTTGATGAGTAGGAGTATATAAACACACGTATACGTATATATATATATATATATATATATATATATGAGTGAGTGAGTCAATCGCTGTAGTGTTGCTGGTTGGTTGTGTAGAGGTGTTGTGATTGTGTAGATGGACACTCACCACTCATTGGACTGTAAGGTGGGAGAGTCGTTTTGGGCGATGTGGTACAAGGCACTCATAGCGTTCATGTTGAAGAGAGGAGGCTTGCGTTCAGCTGGAATAACAGCAGAGATTTGGAGAAAACGATCAACATGATTGAAGTTTTCAAACGTTAAAGTAGTAAAGTAGTGCAAAGTAGTCATACGATTTGTTGATGAATCGCTGAAATATATCCAAGTATTTCAAAGGTGACCAGGGTACTCTTTTTGGTGGAATTTTCAAGTATGTACGGTTTTTGGACTAACGCCATCTACCCTATGCTACAAAACAAGCTTTCTGATGCAATTTCAAGAACCATCGCATCGTTGTTGCACTACCGGTGTAATAACCCGTGTACTGGTGTAATTGTAAAGCATGTACTTAACTATAGTCGGTGCAGTACATACTTATTCTCATACTTCCTCTGAATAAACAGTAGACAAAAAGACATAAAAATAGACATATGAAAACCAAACATTTCTTGTAACTGACCCAGCTCAATGCAGGTGATCCCTAGTGACCAGACGTCCACCTTCCCTTCATACTGACCCTCGTCCATGGCTAAAATCACTTCTGGAGCCATCCTGTGTCAGAAACACAAACGGCACTTTATTAACCCCGATTCAGCCAAATGTGATGTCTTCTTAACAGGTTAAACGTTACTGACCAATAGGGAGTTCCCACAAAGGAGTTGGCAGGTGAGGCGATGGAAGCAGATCCAAAATCAGCCAGCTTGACTTGACCGGGTTCTGTCAGCAGAATATTACCAGCCTTCACGTCTCTATAGGATCACACATAGAGCAGAGGGGCTGTATTTAATATATGTATTTAAATACAATGAGACAGGTTAAGTTGCATTTTATATACAGTATACACGCGGAGAAAAGTAGAATAAAAAATGGTAAATAAACAGAGCTGCCATATGCATACGCAGGACTAGTAAAAGCTGACACAAAAAAAGACTACCCCGTTTTAAATATATATATGAACGGCATATGTTACACCCATATGTTAAGTACATCCAGTATATACTGACACACATATACAGTCGTGGCCAAAACTGATGTCCAAAAAACTGACATCTTTTTATTCAAATACAAATTGTGTTGCACAGTTAAGGCCTTTATATGAATAAGAGCGTGATCATATAATGTAACGCTAGACAATAATGACAGGACAAACGGATGTTGCATTAATGCCGTTAAATATTTTTAATGCATTAATCGCATGAGTTAACGCATTAACATTGACAGCCCTAGTTTCTATGCATTTTGACTATATGAATAAAACCCATACTCCCTGATATGCTTTAGTTTGCCTTTTAGTCCAATAAATTCCTTAAAACCTTTGTTTGTTTACTTGTTTTGTATAATACACCATATATTTTGATAGTTTAATAGGATTAGTGGATATTAAAGGGGTCATATGACACGGCTAAAACGAATATTATCGCTTGTTTTAGATGTAATGCAATGTGTATACACGATTTAAGGTTCAAAAACGCTGTATTTTCCACACACCGTGCATGTTTGTATCTCCTCTTTGCCCCGCCTCTCTGAAACGCTTTGGAACATCAGGTTCCAAAGCAATTGTACTGACAGGTACGCCCAACTTACTTGCGTGCACATTTGGGCGGTCCTAGTCAAATCATACCACGAACTGACGTAGATTCGTGGGGGTGTGGTTACACGAGGCGTTTCAGGCAGGTCTGGTTGAGCATTCGCTTTTAGACAGAATGCATCTTTTGTTCCCACACTTTAATTTTTGCAATTTTACGTGTCTAATACATGCATGGGCAACTTATAACACACCAAAGACACAGAAAAACACGTATTCGCGCCATATGACCCCTTTAAAAGCAAATATTGTACAAATATTTCCCCAGACATCACTTTTTGGCCACTACTGTATGTATAAAATACACACAGACAACACAAGTAAAGCAGTTTGTTAAATAAATGTCATGCTAAGGTTAAAGATTCATCCGTCATGCGCTCACACCTGATGAGGAAGCCGACAGAGAGTAAACGGATATCTGTGAGGTGACCACTCACCTGTGGATCATGTTATGGGAATGTAGGTAAGCCAGTCCTAGCAAGGCACCATGGGTAATGGCAGCAATTTCAACCTCTTGCAGCGGCTTCTTGTGAACTGGTCAAAGAAACAAACAGATCAAATGTGCTTCATAAACAAAGACTGCGTCCAGGAATTACACGTCTTTGCTGTTACACACGTGGCATTCCACAAAATAAACAACCGTGTGAATGAGTTATCTGATGCTATGTGAATTGACACGACACCTTTTCGGTACCTGATCCGCCTCACAGGAGAGGACGAAGAACGTGATTACAAAACAGGTTTGAATTAAACAGATGTGGCTGAAATTACCCAAACAATGACATAATGGTGAGTTGAACTGGAATTTCGGATTTCTTCGCTTTCTACGCACATACAAAGCGATAATCAAAACCAACAGTCTATCATTAAAGCCATGCCTGTTTCCATGACAATGGCCCAAGGAAACAACATCATGAAAGCAATGGCAGAATGGTAGTGACATTCAAACACAATTCTAACGTGTCTAAGATGTGATAAATGAAGGCCTTCGACACAATTCCCACAATTACCATGCCAATGTGTGCTTTAGTGCTATATTTGTCGCGTGGAGTGTAAACTCACCTTCTAACAAGTCTGATGCAGAGCCCAGACAATACTCCATCACAAGCTGAATTAGAAAAAGATAGCAGTGAAAAGCAGGCACGGCTGCCCCAGGGAATTCTGGGAATCTTGGAATAAACAGTAAAGTAGGTTTACAGATGCATTGTTATCTTAATATGGCAGTACAGACCCAAGCTGTGTTGTCCTTCAAGTAGCAGCCTTTGTATTCAATGGTGTTTGGATGCCGTAGCTGTTCTAAAAACTTCACCTCTTTAATGATGTCCTGCCACTTCTGAACAGAGGAAATTTGAAGAAAACAGACACTCATCAGGATGAGAATCGACCAATAAATAGAGAGATATATAGCCCATATGTAACAAACATTACACAAGTAAAACATTAACAAAACTATTTTTACACTGTGTAAATTTTATACTTTTAAAAAATATATATATGACAACAAATATTATGCATTGCCTATGGAAGATTTAGGTTGCAGGTCAGACGAGAGAAAGCCAGTTAAAGTGGCACAGTTGGCAGCCAATGGCGAGATCACCATCATAATCACACAATCTTAATTTTGAATGCACTATTACTACTGACTAAAACATGTTTTATACATATTGACTTGTTGATAATGTATCTAAAGGTATCTCAAGCTCATGTTTTGTAAGACTTGGAATAATACCATGTGTTTGTACAATGTGTGTATAATATAACGTACTATAAAATGCCAATATTTGTGCACATATGCATGTACAGTATATAGACACCTATCTGTATGTATTGAATTTTCTTGATTTTCTGTATATCACTTTTAAGGTTATATCTTTAGAACTTTCATGTTAAGTGATAATATATACAGTATAAAGCATTTAAGAAAACAGAACTATCAGATATAAAAGCATTGGAGTTTGCCTGCATCCGAAATCGCCTACTTCCATACTACTCTACTGTATATAGTAGGTGAAATCTAGTACGAGTCACGAATAGAATGTCCGAAAGCTCAGTATGCAAAAACCAGTAGGCGAGAAATACCAGGATGGTCTACTGCTTCCGCAGATATTTGTGAGTGTGGATCGGATGGACAAGTGGAGCCAAGCAACGGTCAAATTTCAGAAGTTAATCGAATAAAAATAGCGAAAACTTTAAGGCCGTTTTTTAAATGTAAGTGCTGATAAATGAATTCCTCATGACTAAATGATGTTTTAACCTAAGTCTACATACAGGTTGTTGTTAATACGTCATAGGTCAAAAAGCATATGGGCCACATGACGACAATAGAACATGGTGGATGCAGTATGTCCGAAATGTATTCATACTACTCATTCTATATAGAACGTACCGTTTTAATGGTCGATAAGTAGGTACTTATTTAAATTTAGTATGAACTGTCACAGTATGAGATTGCGGACGCAGCTTTCGTCTCTTACCTCAGTGGTCTGTTTGCCATTGTAGGACATCTTCTTAATGGCCACCACCTCATTGGAGTAGGAGTTTCGGGCCTGTAGGGAATTTTTTTCAAAATTACAGAAGCGAAAAGAAGAAAAAATTGAGAGCACACAAATCTCACAATTGTTTGCAATTCCAATAAAATGGTATAAGCCCAACAATATGGTTATAAGAGTACACTGTATTAAATGAAAATAAGGTAGCTTGGATGTAACCAATTTTTAATATTAACCATTATTATTTTTGCAAATTCTCAGGATTTGTCTAATCTTGTATTAAATGCTAAACATTTTGTATTTTCATATACAATAGGCATTCCTATGTCTATCTATGTTGACAGAGCTCTTGTATTGTCAGTCTTTCAGCATCATGGGGCCAGTTAGCCTTTGCATTTAAAATATGTGAACATCTGTCTTAAGAGCATTATCTCACAGTCATTCAACCCCCTCGAGACCAGCCCTACATCTGGATGGGCAGAGAGGGGCAGAGAGAGAGAGAGAGAGAGAGAGAGAGAGAGAGAGAG